>NC_041725.1:13779658-14012158 GCF_900700375.1 Denticeps clupeoides
TCTCTGCCCTCACTGATGCAAGTCTGAGGTGGGTGAGGCCAGCGGTAGGGAGAAAGGTTTCATTAAAACGCCACGTGATCCACTAACACTCCTGTTTTAGTATGAGGTTACAGACGTTTAAGCACATACTGTGTATGCTTGTGTATGTGTGTTTTTGTGTTTTCACATCATAATAAAGCTAAGAAACATCTATTGTTTAAATAAAGAACCATATATGTATGAATACTCTTTATGAAACAGTGTGTATTATTGTGTCTGTGTGTGTGAGTGTGTGTGTGCATGAACTCACCAAGGCCTTTAGGGGTGATTCCGCTGCTGTGGGCGGGGTTGATGGCCCAGTAGTAGTACTTCAGCGTGTGCATGAGCTGCAGAACAGTGCCTACACGCCGTATGGTGCTGTAGATGGTTGCCGTGCCAATGAATTCAGCCGACAGGTAAGTGTACAGGGACAGCTGCACCTGGGGGGAGTCCCAACAAAGAAATAATGCTGTTAAAAGTGTGTATGTAATTCTCAAACATGGCTGGAGGTCATCCTTTTGGATCCATTGATTTTTGTTGCAGATTCACATTAACATACACTAACATTCAGATTTCAGATTAATTTTCATGCTGAAAACTGAACACAAAATGCCAATCAAAGGAACCCAAATTAATTAAAAAATATTATATGATTTAATAGCCCTGTTCACCTCATATCTCTTAATGATTGATTAATTGACATCCTTTGATTATTAAATATTTAATTATTTTACATCTATAAGGGTTTTGCTTTGGTTAATTAGCCAGCTTCCCGGTGTTCATTTATAATTTTCATTAGTTTTATCAGCAGGGTGTCCAGAGGGTCATACTGATGGCGGATGTGAACTTTATATTAACGTATGTGGCACCTGTCAGAGTGATTGGGGAAAATGGCTTCACTTTTGATAAAACCAATTACTGGACATAAAAATGCTGGAGCCGGTACACCTGCTAAGGTGCAGCCGTGTCCCAGCAGGGCTCTGTTTAATAAACACTGATTTAGGCTCCTTTAATCTGAACGTAATTACAGCACCGATTTTAGATTCTCCGGTAGCGTCCACGTTCCCCGCAGTAGCACAGTCACGCTGGCTAGCAGAAGACACAAACCCACTGACCCTGCATTACACTACGCATCACACACCCAGCCGCATGCTCGGTTAGTATGCCCTGTTGTAATTAAGCCTGTTCCCCTGATCACATGGATCCCAGCAAACATACATTCACATTCTGGCCACAAAAAAAAGGTCATTGTAGAATCGGACTAACTGATATGTGCTGTGGGGTAGAGCGCCGGTGTGGAGATAATGACGCTGATAGAGTCTCAGTGGAGCTGGCCCAGGCGGGGACAGGGTGAGACGCCTGGTCCAATTACAGCCCGGCTCAGCAAACAGAGCTGGTGGTCTCCATCTGCCGATGCCTGAAGGCGAGGGAAGGGGCCAGGTCCGCAGCCTCAAGGGAGGCAGCGGTTCGGGCTTCAGTCCCAGGGCGCAGGAGGGAGGGAATGGATGTTCTATTTAAAAAAAAAAACACGGCGCTCTAACCCATTTCATTACTGCTGCTCTGTCTCTCTTTCTTGCTCCATCCTTCCCTCAGTCTGTATCTTGCGCTCTCTCTTTCTCTCTCTCCTGCTCCCTCTATCTGCTCTACTTCTGAGGATGAGGGCCCTCTGGAGACACACATACACACGTATCTCCTTCTCTTCTCTACACGTCTCTGTATTTATTTCCATCTGCAGCCCCCACTCTTATTTATTCATGAGGTGGCCCACTAGCACAGTCTCTGCAGCAAACGTATTTTCCACACAGGCCAGACTCTTCCGCCTCACGCGCTTCTTCATGGGTCATTATCGGAAAGGAACCAAATTTCACTTTTTTATGCATTTCAAAAAACATCCCCTCTCTTCATGTGCTCAGTGTGTGTGCGTGTGTGAGAGTAATAAATCCTTGAAGTTCAATAAAAGCTTTAATACAGAAAAAAGAGAAATATCCATTAACGTCAGAACCCTGAAATCTTAACCGGCTTAGAAAAAGCACAGAGGCAAGAGAGCAAATGTTTTTTTCTTAACATCTTAGAGATGCAAGCAGAGAGGAGTTAAAAAAGTGTGTTGTGTTTGAAGGCGTGTGCAGGTCAGTGTTTCATTGGTGTGTGTGTGTGTTTTACCTTGGCTGGAGTGTGGATCCATATGGCTGCATTAAAAAGGATGTGGTCACACAGCTGTTTGAGCAGCGGCGCTCCATGGGCAAGGCCATCCAGGTACTTGGCGAAGGACAGGAACTGTTCTAGTACAGCCCTGGTGATATGGACCCGTGATGACTGACACACAGAGAGAGTTTGTTAAAAATACTCATACTTGTTTTTCATTCATTCAAGTTCATTCAAAGCAGCATCTTATGTGATGTGGTTGAAATTTAAGGTATTAAATAAATGGAAGTAAATGGGAAGATTAAGCAAAAAGGCACAAAAGTGGTTTATTATTCTGCTCTTTGGAATATTGCAGCAGGATGAACTGATATTTCGTGGAAGGAACCTAAATTTGGGAATTTGGGAATTCAGGAAGGAGCGTATGAATACGAGTGATTATAAAATGCAAAAGGATGAATGGTGGAACTCTTGCTGAATCAAAATCTGGAAATCGAGCAGAATAACATGTATATGTGATTAAGGTGAAATCTATGCACTGTATGAATGAATATTGACATAAGCCATCAGCACCACAGACAGCTCCTCTTTACTGTTCATTTAAATTTACATTTACATTAACATTTATGGCATTTATCAGACGCCCTTATCCAGAGCAACTTCAAATCAGTTGTTTCAGGCACAGTCCCCTCCTGGAGACCCTCAGGGTTAAGTGTCTAGCTCGGGACACAATGGTAGTAAGTGGAATTTGAACCTGGGTCTTCTGGTTCATAGGCAAGTGTGTTACCCACTAGGCTACTTCCCAGCCACCCTGTTCAACATTCAGATTCGAGATTTATTATTTGGCAAATTCACATTAAATGTATGGAATGGGTCTCTGGTCCCACCAAAAAGCCCTAGAATTATTATGGGGTTAATGCATATATTATTTTAAAAAAACTTTCCATTAGCCCGGCAAAACTCAACAGTGATCAAAGCGATGCGAGCAAAGATCTGTGCCAAGTGTAATAACACTGCTACTAGTGGTCATCACATGGCCTGCTGCCCACTGGGCTGCATTTGACTTTGCAGGCGGAGTGAGGAGTTTCAAACTTTGCAGTAATATGCCATCGTTCCTGTCTGGCACCTGTGGTGCACCCAGGTGTACGGCAAGGGGGAGGTGCGGAGTGCGTACGCCCAAAACAGATGGCGGGATATGCGTTAAAGCCCAGCCTGGCAGCGGGGGCTGTGCCACGAATGTGCCAGCATGCTTTTTCAGGTGCAGTCTCCAAAAAAGCACTCCGGCACGGCCCTGGCAGACGCTGAGTGACAAAGTGGGGTTGTTTCTCAAAGTCAAAACAGGAAAAAAAGTCTCTGAGCTGCTGGATAAAGGCCAGAGGGCTGTAAGAAAGCAGGAGGCAAGGAAGAGCAAGAGAGTGGGGTGATGGGAGAGTGATGGAGGGAGAGATAAAAAGAGACAAGGGCTTCCAGCAAAAGGGATGGGGATGATCTGGGTGTTTTTTTTATGCTCATCAGGGCAGTGGTTTGCACTGAACAGTGAGCTGTCATGCCCACGACTAGGAGAAATAAGGCTTTGACTGACAGTGGCGGTTCACACTGGTCTTCATTCATCATCAGAGTGATCAGAGTGGCGCCCCTCCCTTCATGCTAACATGGAACCATCTGTGAGGCGGGAAGGAGGCGGTCGACTGGGACCTACCTTCTCCAGCAGATAACCAATGACCAGGAAGCCCTTCCCTCCAAGCATCTGCTCCTGCATGGCCACAGAACTCTTCAGAAGCTCCACCAGGAAAGCCAGAAGTGTCGCACTGCATATTCACACAAATAAGAAACCAGACTAAAACGATGGACTGAGAATACAAATTCACAGCACACAGTTTGTTGCTGTTTTGCTTCCAGGCAACTGTAGCCTTGTAGTGAGTTATATTATGTAATGGAACATTCATTAGTATTGAAGATTATTTTTTAGATGTTTGACTGTGATATTGCTGTATTTTGGTGCATCGTATTACAACCACTCAAAATTATAGATCATGCTGATTGACTGATTGAATGATTGACTGACCTGATTGTTTCACTGCAGTATGAATTAACTATTTGAATTATGATGCCTTGTGAATAACCTTTGAGTCACACAAAATATGTAACAACATGAAGCTTACCACAAATGTGCCCCCCCAAAACTCATTTAGGACAGTGAAAGTAAAGTGATTGTCATTGTGATAAACTGCAGCACAGAACACGGTGCACACAACATAATATGGGAAGCCATGACAGGCGCCCAGGGAGCAGTGTGTGGGTACACTGCTTTGCTCAGTGGCACCTCAGTGGCACCTTGGCGGCTCGGGATTAGAACCGGCAACCTTCTGATTACAGGGCCGCTTCTTTAACTGCTAGGCCACCACTGCCCCTAACAAAAACTGAGCTGTACTAAATGAGTCTGGGGATTATTTTGGGGGACTATATTAGCAATCTAAGCAAAGCATTTTCACCTCTAAAGTGAAAATTCAATATATTAAAGTTAAATTGATGTTTGAATTTGAACAAGCCTGCCACGTTTGCATTTGATCTGATCAAAGCCCAAACGAACCATTAAAGCACCACAGCATTTTTCCCATTAAAAGATTTCCATTTATTTAGCACAGCATGACAGTCATCTACTACAGGCATCTGTGCACCGAAAAAATCTATGTCAAACACGAAGGGGGATAACACACCGTAGAGGACAAAAAAAAATAAATCAAAACTATTAACCAAATTAATGAGACTTGATTGATTGACTAATACACAAATTTTTCATGTTATTTCACTGTAATGTGGGGTTGCAAACCACCCCACAAAGAAAGTGGCCTTTATTTATGGCAGAGGGAGAAAGCCCTTTACAGGGGACTCTGTATGTGCCAAGTGGCCAGAGCTCCAGCAAGAAGCTGGGACGAGAGAGCTGCAACCTCCAGACCCCAGCAAGGGCCCGGCGCCACTGGGTCAGCCAGACTCGCCCTGAGCTGCATCTGGCTGGTAGAGATGACCTCACTCACCAGACTGTGGTCTCCACCTGGCTGTCGTTGTGTTGGTGGTAGTCCAGCTGGGCAAAGAGGGGGAAGAGGACCTGGATGCCCCCAATGGAGTGTATGGCACTGTGGATGGAGTGGGTCACAATCGCCTTCACATCCTACGGGGTGGAGCAAAAATAGACCATTAGCAAACAAATACACCCCTAATACACAAAATTACACTGCTGTGCTATTAAATGAGCCATACTGTAACACAGCAGCAGTCAACCCTGCAGAGCTTCCATAAGTTCTACATGGAAATAATCTGCAGGTGATATTCAGCTACGTGCCACTTTACTGAGGCAGCTGGTGACAGATCACATGCGACCCCCACCTGCAGCATGAGGGCGTGGGGGGAGTGCACAAAGATGGAGGCATTCTCCCGGGGCGAGGACTCCAGGCACAGCTGGGCGTCGGTGGCCTTGGCGTTGTACGTGAAGGAAATGCTGCTGGCGAGCTTTCCGTCGTACAACACCTGCTTGTGGTGCTCGGCGAGGTGGATGTCGCTCTCCGACTTAAACTTAAAGGTGCTCTGCAGACGGTAGGGAGAGAGAGAGAGCAATGCATTTACAGAATGAAACATCACTGACACCTCTCAATCCGTTCTTTCTTTCTTTCTTTGTCAGAATGTTCTTCATCCCGAGCTAAGAAAACACGGCCTCCTAAAGCAGCAACACATCAAGAGTCACATGTGCTCTGCCGTAGCCAAATTCACACACAGTCAGCTGGAGGAAGTTCAACATTTGAACAAAATGTGTGAAGTGCAACGAGGCTTTGCAGACACTCACGCACACGTAATGATGACTCCCGTCAGGAGAGGGGGAGATGGTGGCAATTAGCTTTTTAAATACTAATTTGTGGTGTTGTTCCCCTGCATTGAAGCCAAACACTTTATCGGGCTAAAAAGAGGTTCATATTTTTCCAACTGTGGCATCCGCTCTGTACGAAAACCATCAGACTGGGTTTAATGACAAACGCATATACGTTTTTTTTCATCATCACACCTATGCTATATCGGATACATCGGCTAATTTTATTATCATGTTCCACAGGTCAAAGACTTGTTTTCAAGACAGCTGTGGGCTTCATAAAAGCTTGAAAACGGAATAGCCTACAGCCTTGTGGACAACACAATACACGCTGTATTCCCTGACTACACTCACTTCAACCCAGTGGGAATATAATGACACAGGTCGGGGTTTTACTTTGCAAATGAGCCCAGAGAGGCCAGCGGAAATATCAGACAAAGGATGAGAGTGTGTTTAGCAAGAAAGAAGAGACTCAGGGGGTCTAGGTCTTTGGTTTGGCCCTCCTTGGTGTGTTTTTTTTTTTTTTCTGTTTTAGCGCCTCACAAGACTTTTCTGGCTCTCGCATATGAGATCACCTGGAGATGGAGTAAAAATGCCTGACGAGTGTGGCTGTTATGTCGGCTATTTGCCTGTGTAACGTCTGTTTCGCGTTCTTGGTCGATAGCATGGTCTAAAACAATTCTCTTCGCACAGGCAATTACAAATAACACAGATTAACCCTGTTCATGAACTACACAACTGTTGCCCTGAACAAACCTGTCAGATAATGTAATCGACCAAGAGAAACACTTTAGAAAACGCTGGCGCATCTTTCGGACTGGCGCAGCAGCGCACGCGGCTGCCGGATCGACAGCTTAAGTGCTACCTGCTGCAGAAACCACTCCAGTCGCCCACGGTGCGTAGCGCCGGTGACATCAGCCCATTCAAAAGGCTGCAGATGCAGTCGGGGCTCCTGCTGCAGAGCCCTGCGAAACATTTCAAATGAACAGCAGCGCGGAGAGGCCTTGAGAGACACAATTTACATGGGCGTGGAGCTCGAAACGGCGTGGCGAAAGAAAAAAGGAAAGCCGAAAATAGAATGTTTTCTATCAAACAGTCGAACATGCAGCACTTCTGGAAAAAAAAAACACATTACACTAAGAGATTAAGCCATTATTAACACTATTATATTGTTCCAGAATATAATTCTGCTGTTTCAGTGGGACAATTAGCTGTGCCAATTATGCAATGCATTCTAAATGGATTTGGACAAGCCATATTCAAATGCATTACTACAAATTGTGAAGTATACTGGGAGAGCATACTACAAGTAATTGTCGTAAATGTAATTAGCCATGGGTGACGTTTGCATGCTCTCCCCGTATCGGTGCAGGTTTTGTCCAGGTTTTCCGGTTTCCTCCCACCAGCCGAAGGCATGCACACTAGCTGAACACTCGCTTCTAAATTGTCTGTAGGGGTGAATGTGAGAGCAAATACTGTGTGAGTCCTGAATAAGGAGCGATGGCTACTGAGCCAGTGAGTATTCAGCCCAATGACTCTTAAAATGTAACATCTTTCATTGTATGGACATTCTATTACAATACAGTGTGATTTTATAAACTGAAAAATTACACCACCGTTGTTTATTTTAGCATTTTTTTTTTTATTTCAATTACCTATAGTGTTGTATTAGATCCTAAATGAAAATGTTGCATATTCCAATTTCCTTCTAACAGGGTATAAACAGGAGAAGAAGGACGGGAACAGAAACTGTTCAGAGCAAACTGCAATAAAAACATAATAAACAAGAGCGTTATTGCAAAAACACAATTTTGCCCTTTTTTTTTTTTTTTTTTTTTACTAAAAGTGTAGGAAGCAGCATTTTCTGCTGTGGTGGTTGTCAAGCCTAGCCCCCCTCCCCCAGGTTCACCACGCCATGACAGAGTCCTGATGGTGACGCAACGCTGCTTATCAGATTTAGCCTTTTACTGTAGCACGACCCCCACGGCGACACAACATTTGTCTTTGGTGACAGGCAGCGAACGAGTGCAGGGACCCCCGAGAGCCCAGCACAATCCCTCTGAAGAACACACGGTTGCAGGGAGCTGGACCGACAAAGCCTTGCTAAGAGTCCACAGCTTCATGCTGGAAGCTGATATGCAATTTTCTACTGCGTTTCATGACTTTCACAGCAGCATCTTCATGAGTTCTGGGAAGAATTATTAGGAAAAAAAGGTGAAATTATTAACAATGGTGTCAGCTTTATAAAATAAAAAATGCTGCAAAACCCTGCCGCTCTCTCTCCATGCAATAAGCAGCCAGCCTCTTACATCACCACCTGGTGCCTGTGAGTCACGCCAATCACACCCACGCAAACGCAATCACGCAAATTGCAGCGCCCGTTCGGGCCAACAGGCAGGATATCCCCTACAGGCCTTGTCCGCACACATCCCGTCACTGGAGCGCCACCGTCACTGTGTCCGGAGCCACTCGGTCCAGCACTGAGACAAAAGGGAGCGCTCAGCACCTAGGCCAAGCCAGCGCAGCAGTTCTGAGCCCAGAGGCCCGGTGGGTTTAATCACTTGTTGTCACATCTCGTGATGACAGGGCCATCAGCGTGTCTAGACAGCAAACACAGGCGGACGTTAGATTAGCAGTATAGCTTTAAATTGTTAAAAGTCACCGTTGGGATATGCAGGAGCTTGAGAGGGAGGACATGGGGGATGAATGAGTGGAGCTTATTTTAATGAAAATTGGTGGCAGATGGGTCCTGCTACTGTCTCACTGCTTGGATGTGTTGAGGTTGGAACAGCTGTGAACTTACCAGATGTGTGTGTGTGTGTGTGTGTGTGTGAGTCAGTGAATGAATGAGTGTTTGAGAGAGGAGTGAAAAAGCCACAGAATGCTAGTGAGTGTGCGTTGTGTGTGTGAGAGTGTTGGTGTGAGGACAGGTAGGTGCTGGTGCACCTGTGGGATTCTGTTCAACTAACCTAGCGATGACAGACGTTGACAGACATTGACAGACGGACTGTCTGTCATTCTACCCAGAATGCCTCACTCCCATGGCAGGCTCTTGGCCCGAGAAGACCCTATTCATAACCCTGTCACAGTGCGTAATAGCCTTCAACTTCATTAAAACCTGGTCACGTTGTATGTGTGTGTGTGTGTTTGTGTGTGTGAACACAGTAATGGAGGGTCTGGAACCACAATTAATAAGGGAAACGGCAAGTCGGCACCGATTAGAAAGAAACCGCCAAAGGAATTTCTCCAGGGATTTCTGAGTCATCCGCGCATATAGAACGCCAGCCCATCTCTGGCACAGCCTAGGTTCCAGTTCCTTCCACACAAAATCCATTAAATACCCAACCCATGTCACCTCCGACAGGTGCAACTGAGTCCATTTGTCAAGACCCCAGATAAAAGACCAGGAATTAACCAAGCCATCGAGTCCTTAAAGCACTCTCTGTCTGTCCTCGGCAAGGCTGAATGCAATAAAGGTACAAAACAAGACTAAATTAAGAATAATGCCACCTAATGAAGGAGTAGCTGCCCCCTTATTGTTAACTGAAGACCAGAAAAAAAACAAAAAAACAAAGAAATCTCAAATACCAACCCATTCAATAATGTTGGATTATTTAAGGGTTTTTGATCATTTATTATCAATATATTTGTTATTTACACACATTATTTGCATGCAGTAATACGTCTCCCGATGCCATGCTTCAAGGCTGTTACCTTCAAAAGTAAGATAAGCAATTTATGATAATTAATATCAAACATTCTTTGCCACAAGCGTGTGTTTTGCCAAGTAAGCTCTCACCTAATTAGATATTATCAATATTCTAGATATTTTAAGCAGCCCTTGACTGCCTGGTTTTTAAGGGAAGACACAGGCTGCAGTGATTTATAGAAAACGAATTGGCAACCTTACAGCACACACACATTAATGAGCAGTAATATATGATGCATTAAAATGCATTTCTTATGAGAGGTGGTAGGTGCATTTCTTCTTTCATAACTCAAATTCGTTCCCATCTGTACGTATTTTATCAACAGTGAGCGATGAGGTGATTTTCACATCACAGAAATAGTTTGTCTACAGGTCCATCAAGAAAAAAATGAAATAACACCAAGAGGTATGATCTTGTATGGCGTATGTGTTAATTAAAGTATACACTCGAAGGCCCAATGTCTGCGCACCTCTCAGACTGCAGAGCCAGCCGCGAGGATGCATTGATTTCAAAGGCTGATACAGCCGTACGTACCTTATAACCGGGTCCCAGCTGATGAATTGCAAATATCTGAGCGGGATTGAGCGCCTCGCTGAACACGTAGATGGCCCCAAGCTGCCCGCAGAACACTCTGTTAGCATCCGCCGTCTCAGATGATCCCAGGAAACATTTGTCGTAGCTCTGCAACGGGGATTCATGTAATGGTTTCTCAACTTCTGTAGCACTTCCTATAATAATCAGATGTCTAATGGTCTCTAAAGCCTGTCAGCTATTGTCCAACAAATAAGACAGCAACTGCTTAGGAAAATAAGGTATCGATTTGGTTGAAAAAAGGAAGAGACCAAATAAAAGTACAAGCTGGAGCTATTAGCAAATCTGGCCCTAAGGCTGGACACGTTTTTTTTTTTTTTTTTGCATGAACATTGCATGAGAGCTGGAGTTGCAAAGCAATTATAGGTGCATGTGAATTATCTCGATAATTACAAAGCATCACAACGACAGCAGGCTTTACACCAAGGCGGGGGGGCTGTTCAGATCCCTTCTTACTGTAAGGTGAACTCGGTGAAGGGGGGGTGGTCCAACTGGTTCCTATTCATTATCGTACAAATGATTGGACGCCGCCCACTCTGGAGCCGCAGTGGAGATCTAAATGCCCTTCAGCGAGATTTGGTGAGGAATAGCACTGAGGTAAGTGTGAATTTATGCTCAGCAGAATAATTAGCTCACCATCAAAACTCTTCTGTTTTACTTCGTGTTTACTCCAAGCCTCGCCTCAAGCCAGACATTTTCTCTTCTGTTTGCCAACGGATCCTTTCTGGGGTTTTTTTTATATTCAATCTTTCTATTCCTGTCCTCTTTCTCTGTACCCGGTACCTCGGTGACAAATGGATATTCAGTGTGAAGATCAGTACGAATGCTCTGCCAAAATGTTAACCACACATTTCTGACATTTCTGCAGCTCTGCTGGGGATTTACGTATCTTTCGTTTCAGAATTTCACACCGCACATTAGGATCAAACACCACGCTTTGAGTGGCGCCTGGGGGCAAACGCACATCCCAAACAAACAATGCAAAGAAGCCAGACCCGGTGTGGGAGGAAGGGGGTGGGAGAAAGAAAAAGCAGAAGAAAACGAGGCAGGGTGCCTTACATCGTTGGTGTTGACGTGCCATGCCATGTCGCCATAGGAGACAAGCTGACCGTTGACGTAGCAGCGGATCTCGCTGTTCCTCCAGCGGTTGTAGATGTGTACAATGCTGATCATGTACCACTGCAGAAAAAAAAAAAAACATAAAAAATTACCCCGGGGCCACCAGCATCCTTCCTGCCATTTTCAGGGGTCAAGGTTCAGGATGGTTCCTAGCACCTGGGTTATTTGAGGGCAAAAGCTCACCGTCCCACTTAAAGTTCTATAAAAAATCAGACTTATTAAAAGAGAGGAGGACACATTCTGGCATCCGTTTCCCTTTCTTTAAGAAGTACAAATTTCCAAAACTAAGCAAAGCCACAGGGCTCAGAACCTAATGTGCAAAAATTTGCATTGGGATATTAATTATAGATCAGAGCATGGGCAGAAGGACTAAGGCATTCTGCTCTGGAAATGTGACACAGCGTGTATGTTCTTGTGTGTCTGTACAGTGGTAGAAATAAAATTAAATATGCTGTTGTTTTCTGCCATTCTACCAGACTTAGCTAACTGGATGCGTGTGTTTGCAAGTCATTATGGCATCAAGAGCTGTGATATTTCTGTGATATTCTATTGTAATTTTGTAGCTTTGGTGACGGGCTGTTCTCTGCAGAGGGAACTACGGCAGAGGAAGAAATGCCCAGACAGACTGCGGGCAGAAACTGCTGAAATGTCTTCAAACACAAGCTATGGTGCAGTACAAGCATCTCAAATCTGCCTTAAGCTCCATCCTGCAAAATGCATATGAAGAATCAAAAAATGAAAGAAGCGGGATTGCTTGTGCTCATTTCCTCTCAGAGCTGCTCCTGAAAAATGCATAAACCGGTCACAGCGTGCAGATATCAAATGATCCTGTGGTTCACTCCAATGTCCAGGATGTGGAAAATGTATTCATAAATGAGCTGATCCAGAGTCTGACCTGTAATTAAATGTAAAGCTGTAAGGAAGAAACATAATCCATGTTAACGGAAGGATGAACGATCTCAATTTTCAAAGACGTTTTTAACATCACCTTCCCACAGCAACAGGTTCCCCTATGAAGCAAGAAGGCTCAATATATACATTTTTAGCACATAAACATTAAGAGTAAAACATGCCTCAAGTGAATAAAAAAAAAACAGCCTGTTGATTGAAGATGCCTTGAAGAATGATATAAAATGTCTACGCGACACAAGGAGGAGGAGACTCCAGTCTGAAGGACTTTTGTATTGCAGATGCGATGGAAAAAGAAAAAGCAAAATACTCGGACAAAAACTGAAAAAAAGAAATGCTTTGTATGCTGTAGACAATGACCTGTCTGGATTATAACTTCACGCGACTGCAGCTGGTGAAAAAAAAAAAGAAATGTTAACCAATTCACCTACTCAGACAAGGATCGGTTAAGTCCTTGAAGCAGGAAATCTGCCGTGTTGAACCACTGCAGATCAAAAGGAATTAAACACTTCATTTACATGTGCACAGGAAATAAAATCTGATGAATGCAGATGAATTTAAAGGGGCCATAACCTTTTAAAAAATCTCATTTAATCAACGCAATTAAACCAGGAAAGCCCATTATTGCTTTAAGCTTTAAGAGTTGAACAGCATTCCCCCCACATTAAATGATTGACAGGGTCGTTTTTATGGATCAAATCATTTAGAAATCTGTGTAAATGCTTAAGTCACCTGGTTATCGTCATAATTTCTGTACCGATGTATAAAGTTTTCAGTTCCCTAACTCTTAATTACGGATCCAAGCATTTTTCTCTCCACATACCAATGACATACATTTAAATGGCATACATTTTGCTGTTCTTTGCTGTTGCCACATCCTTATCCAGTGACTGATACTGAAATTCTGTTCAGCATGCATGCGGTAAAGAAATAGTTGTTACACAGACAAATGTAAGAAAGCAAGCAGCATCCAATCTTAGAACGAGACCAGGCTCTGCTGTACACAATCCACGAACACACATTTTTTATCGTTCGAAACTGTTGTTTGTTCAGAAGTGTGTTCGCAGCGTCACTTTAATTGCCACTTTACCAACCAGGACACCACAGTGCAAAAAACAAAGACAAAGGAGTACTAAAGCAAACTGTGATTTGTCTTCCCTCCCTCTCTGCATCAGCCCTTTGCTTTTCCTAACGTCTGCTCGAGGAAGCAAGAGAAAAAGGAACCAGGCAGTCAAACTGTCACAGCATACAGTAAAAAATGCCACTGCACAGCATACCAAAGGTCTTGCTTCCATTCATTTAGATTTATGTCACTCAGTCTGATTATCCAGGACAAATTATCCATCCACAGATTAGCCACTACTCCAATGGCTATGTTTATGTTTAATCAGTTCAGAATTCATATTCGATTCCTAAAAAAAAAAAGCTAATCTGAAGAAACTTAAAATAAATACTCTGGTATTCATGAAATGTAGAGTAAAGTGATGTCAAACATATTTTATGTCCCTCTACATGTTAAAGTTCGTATTTGGTAGTAGGTAAGTAGGTAGTGGGTAACATGCCCATAAAGTCACAGCTTCAAATCCCACTTACTACACTACGTGTCCCTGAGCAAGACTCTTAACCCTGAGTGTCTCCAGGGGGGACTTGTCCCTGTCACTACTGATTGTAAGTGGCACTGGATAAGGGCTTCTGATAAATACCATAAATGTAATATTTGCTTCTCATGTCACTTTCGTCTGCATTTGTCGCATGGAGTAGAAGGCAAGAGGCAGAGTATCCATCATCCAACATATATTAATGTCAATAAATGACATTTCATTTCACTCAGATTCAATGGGCAAAGTATGTACGCTACATTTGCTATTCACTACAGTAGCCATTCTACTGCTGAGGGTCACTGACTTTCTATATAGTACAGTAAAAAAAAAATCACGGTTTGTTAATGACTCTGCAAGTGCACTGAGCAAAAAGAACAGATATTTACCTAGAAATGGGCTGTTTTTTATTTTATTTTTCTGCCCTCTTTTTTTATTAATTCCAGGAATAGGCTACCGGTGCATATGATCATGGAAACAGCGGAATTAGTGTGCGCTGGCTATGTGAGGAAACGGGCGGGCTGAGGAGAGGTTGCAGACCCTGTCAGCAGTGCAGAGGCAGGGATTACAGCTAAGAGCTTTTTAACTGCTTCAATCAACCCGGCCCACATCAGCAGTTACAGGCATCTGTTATTAGCATTTGTGCCTGTTACACTAAAATATGAAATATCCCTTGGGGGCAATAGATTAGGTTTGGACAGATGTCGGTCAGCCACAGCTGATGTCTCATATTTCGTGCAAGGAAAAACTCCTAGTAAGGCAGAGAAAAAAATAGCAGGCTTTAAGCTTCCAGTAATTTCCTGAAAGTGCTTTCTATTGTTATGAAATATGAAAAACGCACACATAATATTTTAAACATTAACATTAAAAGAATGTGAAAGATTAACTAAAAATGACACATTTTTAAAAAGACTGAGTCATGCTGCAAATCCTTCTGTAGTATAATATAAACCATTAATAATGTCATTTATTGTCATTTATTTCAATTCACTAATTACTCATTCAGACCCCCTGGTACGAACATAGGCTCAAGCTCATTAGTAGCAGGAGGATTTGTATGAGAGGGGATTGCATTAAAGACATGGGTCAGAAGTGAAAATTGGGTGAAAACAGCACTCACCTTGCGAGGCTGGAAGTCGTATTTCACACAGTGCTGGAATCCCTTGCCTTTTGACTTCAGTGAGGTCACAATCAGACAATTGCCAACAAAGTGTGCCGAATACCCAACTCCTTTGCTTGTGCGAAAGCTGCAAGGACACAGAGATTAAAATCGCATATGAACAGTAGAACTGTAACACTTAGATTTTTATCCCAATTTTCTCTGATACGGCCAGTCTGAAACCAAAGACACCAGGGAAAATAAACCATTTATTAACTAATAAAATCATGAGGATTTCAAAAACAACATGATTTGGTTCCAAATTCTCTTCGTTGTCCCAAATGACTATACTGTAAGTGTATTTTAGACCATGTCATGTGACAACGTAACCAGAGTGTTAGGGTTAATAGACAGCACAAGTCAAAATCACATTACTATGTAATAAAGTACTTCACCAATTACAGAAAAAAAAGCGGTTTCGTTTGTAACTGAAAGACCTGAATAAAATGTTGAAATTTCTGAATCAATCTTGAATTGGAATTGGAATTAATATGAATTGTCATTGTAATTTTTTGCTGCCACTGCCAACAGAAAATAGGATAATTAAACAGCTAACTACAAAGTCAAGGTCGATTGGGGAAATGCTCCAAAGTTTTGTGTGATGAAAGGAAAATCTATATATAAATAAATTGATAAATTATGGGGTAAGGGCCTGGAGCCATAACTGTTGGCAGACCACCATGACGGATGCCAATGTGGATGACATTATCCACTCCTGTTCCGTTTTTTTAAAAGAGAATACGCTCGTAATTGCCACCCGAAAACACGTCAGTAAATCAACTTCCTTTTCCAGGGGGAAGATCTGCTGATGAATGTTTGGCATTGGGGAACACCGGTGACAAAACATGCGAGTTTTGCCATCTCACTCTCTTCAGATTGGCTGATGAATGATTTGGCTGAGTTGGCTCCCTCCACACTCTCTCCCTCTATCTGCCTACCCTGCTGACGGGATGCCCTTCATCTGAAACCCCCCGCCAGCTGAGCAGAGCCATCCCGCCATTCAGCAGTCACCTCGCCCGCCCGCAGGGTCTCAGAGTCGGCAGTGGCCAGCAGTAATGACCTCCATGCGACGGGCCGTCCTTCCCCTTCCTCCTCCAAGACTCCGCTGAGACCAGCGATCCGTAGACTGGCTAAGCTGATAAGGCAAGGCGATTAAGGCTGATCTGGGATCTGTGGACATCCGGGGGTACATGCTGAGCCCGAGCAGGAAGGGCTGATCCTGAGTCAGTTCACGGGGCGGCAACGGAGGGAGAGAGGCTGCCTGCTGTTGATTAGATTCCTGCATTAGCATGAGTGGCGCAGAGAAGCGATGCTGCTTTTCGCATAATGGCGCTGGGCTGCCGTCCACCAGCAGCCAAAGGCATAAACAGGATTAGCAAAGGACATCAACACACTTCCGCGTCCTGTTTTACCAAGGAGTTGCCAGCAGGCCAATGGAGCCAGAATACCAATCGTCCGGATCTGGTGGATCCCATAATGATAAAGAAAACTGGCCTTCTTATCTGACACCACTATCCAGAATAAGCGTAATGCAATAATTACCCCAGACTCTTTAATATGTCAACGATTGTTACGTCCTGGTTTTTTGGTGTGTTTCTGTTCTGTGTTTGCAGGAAGCCTGCAAGTTCCTGCAGTGGGCAGCCAGAATAAAAGGGGCCTCAGTTTCCTTTTCCTAAAATGTTTCCTATAAATGTTTGAATTGAATTGAATTGGTCTGTAAACAGATTTAACAGAGACAGTGATGTCCGCTGATAGAGGAATGAGTCATTTCTAATTCATCTGTCACATTCATAATGTTTAAAATATTGTTTCTTGGTGCATGATTGACCATTGCGTGTCCTGCTGACCGTTATGTCTGTGGCCGCTTTGGGAGCTGGAGCTCACCTTCTCTTCCTTTTTTCATTTGAATGCAGCAGTGTCCCATCCTGCCCTAGACAGGAGCCTGACATTCCGTTTAAATGTATTCTATTTGCTTGTTGTAAATGTCCCCAATTTGTACCATGTTCTCAATTCAGATGAAACGGGATGCAAATCAAGATCACCAGGGATTCACCAGCGGTCCACAGCTGAGTTTGTAGACCATTACGTTCCTCCACTCCAGTAACAACCACTGGAGTCCGGGAATGCGGGTGAGACAGGAGCGACAGGAAAAACAGACGCACTTGTCGCGCATCCCCATCCCTTTCATCTTCTCCTTACCCCCCTCTTCATCTTCCATGTTTTCTTTCCCTCACCACTTCTCTTTGTTCTGCTTCTTTTTTCCTTCCACGCGCCCTCCCCCGGCTCCTCCGCCTCTTCCCTGTAGGCCGCGCACCCCGATGGTTCTGATAGCAGACGATAAACAGCGGGCTTCCGGGCTATTGATCTCTGTGCTAATTACCCACAACGTCTCTACACAAGACGCTCCTTCTGTTCAGCAGACATTAAAAAACCAAATGAATACTCGTTTCCACGGTGCGCCCCCCCCTCCGCGCTCTCCTCCTCTGATTCCGCCCTGAACCGGCGACCGCGGTTCACACTGGATCTGGTTTAATCAGGAACAAAAACCTGACCCGGTTCCCTCTCTTCGGCATAATCACCCGGGACCAAACATAAATGTGTTTAGCAAGTTTAGCGGGGAACTTTAAGCAGCGGCAAGACAAAACCCTCCATGATAATCCACACGACCTGATTTCCTCAGATTTCGGCCCGTCAGCATCGTTAGCCAGAAAATCCACTAATTCAATGAAACGTACTTACCAGTACAGATAGGGCTTGTCTTTGTCAACGTTGATATTATTCAGGGGGTCCATCCGGAACCAAGTGTTCAGGCTGAAGCCATTCTGATAAGGCCACTTAGCAATAGGTGGTAAAGCAATTGCCTGGGAACAAACGGTCGATGTGTTAGGAACACCTCAGACTAAAGCACATACAAATGATTTAAATGCTGAAAGTACACCGCAAATAACAGTACACTGCCTCTTGAACAATTACGTTACGTCATTTTCCAACCAAAAAAGTGACATAACTCTGTAATCGAACCCACATTTGCTGATGCACCAAATACTTAACCAGTCTGAATTGGGCCGGTTTTATTGTTTTCAGCTGCAACAGGGATTTCTAATAATCAATGAGCCTTTTAAAGTGACTGACTTTAAAGGGAACAAAGCAACTAATTGCTGCCAACAACGGGACGCTCTGCAGAATATTCCATTCATTAACCGCCATTTCCTGTTACCATGATCAAAAGCACTGATCCCCACATTTATCTCCAATGTGAGTTGGACCGAAGTAAAAACAACCAGGTTTTCTGAACCCAGGGTATTGAAAACAAAAAATGAATAAGTCGAACAGAAAAAGACAATTAAATCTTCAGTTGGTTACACTTCCTGTTGAGTCAGAGCGGGTTGAGACTTACTGCAGCACTGCGTCCCGGGAAATTGAAGAAGGTATCCGGCCCGTGCCTTTGCGGCATCTGGTTGAGAACCGACAGGAGCTTGATCGCATGTTTTGGCTACAGAGGGAGGAAGAGAGGATGAGAGGTCAGGGACTTTCTTTAAAAGAGACCTAAAAGTGTCTAACTCTTTCCACCACAGGGAAACCACCACGAGTCAGTGGCCCGTCAATTACAGTCTGGTCCACAGCAAACAGTCAATACTGAGTCTGAGAGCATCAGTCTGAGCTCAACTCAGGCAGAGACTGTGACACTGTGGCACAGCAACAAAGCAATACAGACAAAAACCGATATCAAAAAAACACGTAATGATCGTGAAGTGATTGTGATACACTGCAGCACAGAATGCGGTGACACAACGAAATGTGTCCTCTGCTTTTAACCATCACCCTTGGTGAGCAGTGGGCAGCCATGACAGGTGCTCAGGGAGCAGTGTGTGGGGACGGTGCTTTGCTCAGTGCCACCTCAGTGGCACCTTGGCGGATCGGGATACGAACAGGCAACCTTCCTTACCAGCTAGTCCACCCCTGCCCCTCTAATAATCTCAACAAACTGAGCCAATAATTACCAACATATCCACATGTTTCCAACATATCCACATAAAATATTACATACACTTGAACAAGTTTGAGCAGCATAATGGTCAGATGATTGTTGTATTTGGTACAATTTTTTTCACGTTCCAATGTTCCTATATATGTCTGTGTGTGTGTGTGTGTGTGTGTGTGTGTAAATATTCAAATATCTGAAAGGAATTTTTATCCCAGCCCTGCCCTGAGCTGTTCTCCTGTGACCCGAGTCCTGTCACTCACCCACAGGCCTCCATCTCCCCTCAGCATGCTGAAGAGAAGCTTCAGTTCTTTGACGGTGATGCTGTAGCTGGCCAGGACCCCCAGCATGTCCACTAGCAGGTCTGAGGAAACAGAGACAGAACATCATAAAAAGAAGAACCGCTAACGTAAAGAAGACACGACTGACCCGATACTTTCGATGACCTGCATCATCCTCTGTAAATGTTCATAAATATGCTTGTTGGTACACTTTTAACATCAAATTTGCAGGGGAACATTTCAGCGCTTGTCATGTGTTCACCATTAATCAGTAATTAGCTGAACATGTTTTATCAGTAATTAATGCAGCTGTGTTATGTTAATTGTTCTCACAGCTTCCAACAAGACTCTCTAAAACCAGTGGGACAGAATTCAACATCATTTCTCTATTGACCTTAGTAGCAAATGCTAATGATACCAGTGCAATGATACCAGTGCATACAAAAATGCTTTCAAATTTCAATTGATTAACACATATTAAACTCCATATCGGGTTAATGTTCCTCATTATAAAATATGACATTTTATTTAGAGTTTGGATTAATTTGTTAAACTGACCATGATTACAGGATGGCTACCATTACAAAGTCAAAGGTTTACAATACATGTCTATAAAATGTCATATATTACATCCACTTTGCCTGGTTTCATTAAACATGTTCACTAAAATGAAAGAAAAAGACAAAGATGGGAGACCAGGTCTTTAAATATTCAAAGGCGAGATTTGTGCAAGAAGGAAGATCTAGATTAAAAACAGATTAATACAATAACAATTACGCACGGCCATTAAATGTCTTCATGCTAAACTGCACCAATGTACGATATCCCCATAAGCACCAAGTCTGCAAATATTAACGTGCACAGGGATGCTTTTTCAGTAGTTGCTACTCCAGCAATACCCATCGTAACTTCGGGGCTGTTCACTGGCAGTGATAAACTGAGGAGCATTAAGTAAGGCTCCAGCAGTCTATCAGCACCGGGTAATGTCTTCATTTAATGCTTCATCACCAGCGATGAGGGTGATATATGTGATCGGAGCCTTGCGTAGCGTGGCATATGTCAGACAAACTACAATCTAAAGAAATGCTGATGCAACAAAGTGCCTACAAATTAAAAAAATGGGGGGTTGGGTGGGTTAATTTGAGATGAATGCCAAACTAAAATATCGTTCTTGAACATCATTCTTAAAGCAAAAAAATTTAATATTCCTCTAAGCTGCCATTCAATCTCATTACGAAACAGACTGTAACTAATGAGATTTCTTCCTCAATCTCCTCTTCCCTAAGCCGATGGATTTCACCACAGCAAAGATATCAACTTAATCCACATGCGTTCCATTCCTGAAGTTGGGACACAGGACCCTTCTGGTGTTCTTCACCCATACCTGCTGTTCTCAGGGGACTGCAGAATGTAATCTTTGACCTCTGCAGTGCAGTGGAAGCGCGAATAAGCCAGAAAAAGCAACATATCCTCTTTAATACCATGTGACCATAAAACCTTGGATTACATTTCTCAGGCCCCGCGGCCGCAGGAGAGACCTGTGGTCAAATCCGCCTCTGCAGCGAGATCAACTGAAGTGGCTGAACACATGGTGGGGGGTGAAGGGATGTTCTCGAGGCAGCATTAATCTGGCAAAAAATGTGCGCTTAATTGCTGCGCAGCGTGGGGTCTGCAAAACCTGGTGAAAGTTCACGAGAAATCCCTGCATTTGTTGTGTGCCGCTCCGCTTAAACCCTCCCTAAGCCCTTTTGGAATTAATGTATCTTTATCAACGCAAATAAGAAAAACAACCCATATTTTTCTGCATAGGAATTCATTCAAAATGGTGCTGGGCCTGGTCCAGCGGTGACGTTATGGGCTGACCGCCTCTTGAGAAGAGGTTAATCAGACCAATCTGACCTGCCCTGCTCCACGAAAAACATTTTTTTGGTTCAGGAAATTTTAATAGTGCTTGTAAAAGTTCTTGTGCAAAATTCATTGCTTAGGAAAGAAAAACAATCTGGTCCCATCACGCTCCACATGACTGCGGCCATTGAAAGTTAAAGTGATTGTTTTTGTCATTGTGATACACTGCAGCACAGTACACGTCGGCACAATGAAATGTGCCCTCTGTATTTAACCCATCACTCGAAGGCCCCATCCACACGTCTTTCTCTGAAACGGTAAAATTTCTGTCCAATCTGGCCTTGCATCCACACGGAAACCACAATGAAAGACCAAGTCCCAGAACGAGCATTTTCTGATATATTTTCTCTTTTACGCGTCTCTGTGTGAACCTGTGCGATCAGCCGTTCGGGGGAAAAAAGTCTTATAAACTCCCGGTGGTTCAAGGAACAGAGACATATCAGGAACATATTGAATTCTAAACCAATCAGAGATCGTGAAGGGCGGGGCTGGTCTCTGATTGGCCATGGTCCAGATATTACTCGACGTTTGAAAGTTCGCGTGCTGCACCGAGAGAGAGGTGAGTAGCCTGGACCCGTCAGATACAGGCCTTAAAAGTTACACTGACAAAGAGAAGTGATTGTCATTGTGCTACACAGCAGCACAGCACACGGTGAACACAGTGAAATGTGTCCTCTGCATTTAACCCATCACCCTTAGTGAGCAGTGGGCAGCCATGACAGGCACCCGGGGAGCGGTGTGTGGGGACGGTGCTTTGCACAGTGGCACCTCAGTGGCACCTTGGCGGGTCAGGATTCGAACCGGCAACCTTCTGATTACGGGGCCGCTTCCTTAACCGCTAGGCCACCACTGCCCCACACTGAGCCCGACAATTACAGCTATTTAAAAGTCCAAACCTAATACTATTGTGGTGGTGGATGCTGGCTCAAGTCTTTTATACATTTTTTGACGTCATTCTTCATAAATGTTTTTTCCGACTTCTCAGACTTTCATTGCTTTCATTTCAAGTGCAACCAGAAAGTAATCAGCATTGGCTATTAACCACAGCATCCACTTTCATGATAATCAAAATGCATCAACTGACCGCTCATTTACTGCGCAAGCCCGAGTAAAGTGATACAAATTAAATGCTGCATAATGCATAATGCATCTATAAAACACATTAAATGCAACAGGCACAAATGATAATCAGGTTCAACCCCTTAAAACATTTGCACTTTCAAATTAGATTTTCTTTTTATTTAATTTATCTTCTTTTAATTTCAGCTCAGTGAAGCACTTTAAGCACCAAAACATTTTTAGTAAGTTACCTTTCTTGTAGAATTTTGCTTCAAATAGAGAACTTTATGTTAACCAGGTTGTTAGATAATAATTTACAAGTCAATATTGCCTATATTGACAGTGATTTGAAAAGAAAGTAAAGAGTGAACCCGTAAAGCTGCGATGTTAAATGCGATTCGATCAAAACATTTGTGAACCTATCGTTTGTGCTGGTGCACCTAAGAAAAAAAGTTTAATCAGTTAGTTGAGAGCATTTTGAACATTAGTGGTTTGGGATTTGAACACACAACCCTTCAGTTATGAGAGCGCTTCCATATCCGCTAGGACACCACTACCCCTGCTGCCATATCACATGACCAAAAAACACAAAAGCATAAATTATTCATATCCAACTGACAGCATTTATTAAGTGCATTTCTGGACATATTCGGTTGCCCCGGCCGTTTTATCACTCCACTGATGCCAGAACCTGGGGAGTGAAGACAGACTGACGGATTGATGAAGACGTACCCGCAATCATGTCGTCCACGGAGCTCATCTTCAGCAGCACCTGCTGGATGAGTCCCACCTCGGTACTGGTCTGCAGGTTGCGGACGCTCTTGCGCAGGATGGCAGTGAACATGCTCCAGATCTCGGCCTGGCAGGTGACCTGACAGTGTTCCAGCAGCTCCACCATGCAGCCGATGCTCTCCGCGTCCTGGATGATGAAGTTCATCTCCAGGTCAAACTCTCCACCCACCAACTGAGGAGAGAGGAAAAGAGGGAATGAGATCCCCGTTCCACCCACAACGCACAAAAATTTGCAAAAAAAATCAAGTCTAAACATTTCACATTAGGTGGGAAGCTCGGAGTTGAAAGAAAAAGGAGCAGGAAAAGCTCCCAACCAATTGGCCTTTCCCGTCACACACAACAACGATGATTAAGAAGCCAGTAAACAACAATCAATGATTTTATTCTTGAGGGCCAACAAGCATGAAATTGACCACCTCCAGCGATGCCTGCTGCTCGAGGAGAGCACACCCGAAGCGCCCTTCTCTCGGAGGGCCGAGGCAGGCATGCAGAAAACAGGGCCCAGGTGCCTCACGGTAACGCTCCCCTGACTGACAACGGGCTGACAGCCCGGCGGAGCCGCGCCAGTCCAAAAGTCGTCCGTCGTTGCGCTAAGCGATGGAATAAATTGCCAGCGGCGTATGCAGCCGAGGGTCGGACAGGTGAGGTCGGGTCATTCAGCGGCGAGTTCAGCGGCCGCGACGCTCGATGCTGGCGCGGTAGCGACCGACAGGCGCCATGACGACCGCCCAGTCATCTCGACCGATTTGCATTGGGGGGGTGAAACCGTGTCTTCGAACCAAACGTTACAAAGAGATGAGGGGGGGTGGGATGACACGACTGGAGTGTATG
This sequence comes from Denticeps clupeoides, assembly GCF_900700375.1. NCBI lineage: Eukaryota > Metazoa > Chordata > Actinopteri > Clupeiformes > Denticipitidae > Denticeps > Denticeps clupeoides. The sequence goes on from NC_041725.1 coordinate 13,803,611, forward strand.
TGTCTGTGACTGTGTGTTCCACAGATAGAAAGAGAGGGAGATAAGCGACAGGAAGCAGCCTGTCATCCAGGCGATGAACGGGGAGGTCTGAGGGCCCGTGAAGCATGAAGGCGACATAAATAACTTGGCTTATGGATTCCCATCATGCCTCTGAGCAGCATGCTGATAGGCCGCACTATTACCGAGGCGGCTGCGCCAGGCTCCGCAGCTCAACCGGCCTCCGCACGCCATCAGCCAGGCATAACTCGCCTCCGGCCCCCGCGCACGCACAATCAGGCCGCCGCACGTGTGTTTGTCAAACAAACAATGGCGCTACGCGGCGGAATGAATGATTGTGACGGGCTGGACGCGGTGCATCTAATCAGGTGCGGCGGCGGCGGCGGCGGGGTGGAAGACGGGGGCCTGGGCTGCGAGGTTACCCCTGAGGTAACCTCACTTATAAATGTGAAAAGCTTGGCCTTAGAGGCACTTTTACAAGGGCGCAGAATTCAATCAGACGGCCGGGAAAAGTTGTTTAGGGTCCACTTTTGACCCTTGGCAGAACAGAAGTCTACGAGGAGCTATTCTTCCAATTCCCCCCCAAACACAGCTCTGAGTTTACCGTTGTGCAAACAGAATATATATATATATCCCCTGCTGCCCTGTATTCGCTGTAATGTACGCTTCCTACAGCAAGGCTCACATCTAGAATACGAAATGCCGTATTTTGAATGCAGAATGGCAGATCTCATGTGCTCTTCGCTACACCACATCTAACATCCATGATCAGTTGAGAAGACATTCAACAACACGCAAATATCTGGAAATATCTGGACTGCCACAACAAATGCAAATTAGGCTTAATATGAACTAAGGTGAAATTATTATAATGTGTAACAATGCTAATTATTATTATGCTTCTCATTTCAAGTACAAACTACTACTTTAAATTGTTTGATTATTCCATACAAATATAAATATTAGATACACATAATAATGTGAATTGTTAACACTGAAACACGTGTTAGTCATGTTTATAAATGCCATACATTTAAATGACAAATGCCATAGGTTATACCCCAGTTAACATAAACTGTGACTAAATGTGTCATGTAGTTACCACACTGTTATGCACCGCAGACCATAACCCACAGACCATCTACTCTATGGTCTATGGGTGGTAGTAGCCTAGTGGGTAACACACTCGCCTATGAACCAGAAACCCAGGTTCAAATCCCACCTACTACCCCTAAGCAAGACACTTAACCCTAAGTTGCTCCACTACTGATTGTAGACGCTCTGGATAAGGGCGTCTGATAAATGCTATAAATGTAAATGTAAATGTCTAAAGAAACTGCATGTGATAGATTGGCTTGCGGTTCACTTGCAGAGCACTAGTGTTTCATCATCTTACATAATTAATAAGATGATTAAAATGCAGTACAATCATTCTGACAGGACCATAGTAAACATTACACCTTCTAATACACTCGTCAACACTAAACCACAACACCACCCTGCTTGAGGTTAATATGTTATACATTTCATCCACCGTTAAGTGTTCAGATCATTCAGAACTGCTCCTTAATGCCATTATTTATCACAAGCTCATGAGTGCTAAAATATGATAAAATGTGATGGACGCCTCCAGGGTCATCCTGAAAAAAAGGGGGACCTAGCTGCAGGGCAGGTATAATGTCAGGACCTAAATTGGTCCCAATGTGTGTGGGGGGGTTCTGCGGTATGCTCACACTGTTAGCCGAGTGCACTTCAGTGGTCGATTTTTGGTTACTGTTTATTTGCAGGGTGATCATTTTAAAAAAATATGTTTTTAAAAAATGTTTCAAAGACTCTGGAGATTGGGTAAATGGTAATGGCTGATGGGACAGGCTGATGCCTAAATGGCTTTAGAAAACTGATGGTCCAGCACATGCAGAAATACTGAATTTGTGTTTATTTGCCCACCTAAAATATTAATTACACATAAAAAAAAATTAAAAATGAAACCGATGCCCATTTCCAAGCTATTTATCCTGGTTTATTTTTCCGCTATTCAAATTGTTAATAAATCATAAGACGTGGAGATGTGGAACTCCAGCAGTAAACTCTCACAGCCCTGCATGCCTTGCATCCAAGCCAAAAAGGCAAAATATAAAGTGCCTTTCTGGCTTATTAGAAAAAGAATGCGGACGCGCTTATGCTTTTAATCACTGTGTCCAAGTTGCAGAAGGAAACAATATTGAATCACTTCCTCTGGGCTCTGGAGATAATAACAACAGAGAAATATAGCTTTTTCAATTAATTTTCCCTTCCCTGCAAGGACGGCCTATCACTGCTTCTACTTAATGCAGCGAGAATGTGCGCTGCATGCAGGGGATTAGAAACATCACACTCCACACAGTAGTCAGCGTTCGGTACAGTACAGACGGGGTCTACGTCTGATAACCCGCATGAGCTTTCTGTATCAATCACGCTACTTTAACATGTAATCCAGCCAGCGGGCGTCAGGAGCCGGAACCGGAATCAGATTGGAGGGGAGATGGTACGATCCTCCGGCAGAACAGGCCTCACGGTGTGTATAAATATTCACCCCCACGCGCACATCAGGAGTGTGTGTTTGCGTGGTGGGGTGAACACACTCGAAATTCACATAAAAGAACGAGGTGTAAACGGGAGGCTTATTATTTCAATCACGCGCTGCTCTTCGGCGTGAAAGCCATTAAAACGAAACAGCAAGTCCGCAACTTCCCACATGGCACATTCAGTCCTTTAAAGTTCCGCCCGAGGCCAAAGGCCGAAAAGCCTGCCTTTTTGCGAAGCATTGCAGGAGCACAACTTTTGATTGGCTGGTTGCTGGAGAACAACGGCGAGGTGGCGGGAAAGGAGCAGGAGGGCGGAATGGTGAGAACTGGGTTTGGTCAGAACGCTTCGGCGCGGCCATTCTTCCACGCCGCCTCATTAATCACTCCTTTCACACGAGCAGACCTTCGCCACCCAATCTCCGCAGAGGAGCTTTAATTGCCGTCTCCAGTAATTTGCACCTATTGTGCTCCAGAAAGGTAAAATGAAGACCTGAGACAGCAGATTACTCTCATCACGGAGCGAGACGTTCCGCAGGCCCGCGGCCATCACTGCGGCAGAGTTAATCACTTTCCACTCGTATTATGGATGCCAACTTAAGCACCTAAATGAGACCAGCGCTCTCAGACGGCAGCGCGATCCACCTGCGGCCGCGCCGCGCGAATGACTGAGTGTGTTTTATATAACGGAAGAAAATCACGCTGGAGCGCGAGGAACAAGAGACGCTGGGGGGAGGTGAGATACAGGGAGCACGCAAATATTGCCTGGGGAGAAATCCAGACGCGCCGAAATGAGAGCTGTGCGAGGGATTCCCGCTATGGCGGGATTCATCTCCAGAAATTCTCGCACACCGCCGCCGCACAATCAGGTCGATAGTGGAGAGAGACGCCATCTAACAATTCTGGTTCTACCACGGAGCTGGAGAGCCACTCACCCAGACACAACCTCTCACTTATAAACCCATAAAAAGTCTTAAAAGTCTTGAAGATAAACACTCAACATGGTTATAGTTAAGGCCAGCTCCAACACCATGTAACAAATGTATAATAACCATGTAATTAACTATGTGTGAGCGCACATGAAGATTTTTTTTCTTCTGCAAATAAGTACTCAGAAAAATCTCACCAAAATACAATCACATACTTCTTGATTTTGACTAGTGTAAAACATAACTTACATGTAACTTGTGTTTTAAATGTGCAACTCTATACAACAACATTCTTTCAAAATTTCTCACTTACACATGTATACATATATTTTGGTGTGTGACTTACATTTTTCATGGTTTTTCATCATAACATAAATTTTAAATCATCAAGAAAGAAAGAAACAACCAATCAGAATTCTTAAATAAAAGTGCTGATAGTATATCTGCATTCTGGCTTTATTGTGAAGAATAGCTGCAGCAGCATCAACTTCACCTTTGGGGGTGACAGAGGAGGAACTACCAACTACCAGCCTCCTACGATAGCAATACCTAGCAAGCAGCCCTTTCTTTAAATCTGTTTAATTCTTTAAATCCGTAAGATTGACACAGGGCTCACGGTCTCACTCAGCCCCTCCTCACTTTTTGACCGCGGCCTGAGATCCACACCATCTCAAATCACGTCCCAGTCCCACGCTACTCCCTACTCCCAAAACAATGTGTTGGTGGGGTATGGAAAAAAGCGCTAATTAGACAACAAGCCCTCCCATTTATAATTTAGTGTCGTGTCTGATGGGTTTCTACTTAAGTAACACCACTTTCAGGAGAAGCATAAAAGGCCCTAATTGATTGGAGGGCTTTTTTTGTGTAAAATGCTGCATAATTTTGCTTCAGAATTGGCGGCAGACGCTTATTGAAGCTCATTCACTCGGGCGCGAGGCTAGTGTACACACAACTGGTAACGCTCCCAAAAACGGGGGCTAATTAAGTCAAAAAGCACAGCAATTCATTATGATCACCTGAACGCTGCCAAAACCCATGTTAATTAAGGACCTTTGACTTGTGCTAATAAACGCTGAACAGAGATAAAAGAACGATTCATTCAAGTGTCCAGCCAAGTGCTCCTTTGCCTACAACACCCGGGTCACATTTATTGACATGCAAACAGGTGACAAATTGGGGGAGAACAACAGAACAGGTGAGGTTTGCAGATGGTTTGTGATGTTGGGAGGCCTTCTTCTGACACTTCAGTTCTCTGCTGTGATGTCCACCAGGCATACGATTAGTGTCACCAATGTGCTTAAGAACAGGAAGGTTATTCAACTGATTTGAACTTTAAACAATGACCAATGGACATCATCACCTACCCCATACTGCCATTCTTGGACATTAAGCTCTTTTGCACATGTTTTTCTACTTATTATTTTTATTTTATTTGGCATTGTGTGGGCAGCTAATTTGTACTGTACATATGACAATAAACAATTTCAACTCTTGAATACTTGAATTGAATACTTGAACACAAAACAATACAATATCCCTCTGTTGAGCATGATAATAAGTCAATCATGAATCACTTCATTTATAGAAACTATAAAAAAACTGTTTAAACATCACTGCTGTCTGGTGGAAATTCCTCTCCTTCCGTTCCTCTCAATGTCTTTCTGCTCAGATTAAAGGTTTCAACATTTCAAACATTTCAACATAAGCATTTGCATACATGGCATTTATCAAAATCCCTTATCCAGAGCCATTTATAATCAGTAGTTACAGGGACAGTCCCCCCTGGACACACTCAGGACTAGGTGTCCTGCTCAGGGACACAATGGTAGTAAGTGGGGTTTAAACCTGTGATTTTTCTTCTGGTTCATAGGTAAGTGTGTTACTTACTAGGCTACTACCACCAGGTATTGTGTGGTATGAACGGAATGCGATTTAAATTTGGCCAAGATGAGAGATTTGGATTATATTGGCCAACCACTGTAAAAGTGCACTTTTTATCTTTATGTTATGATTTGGATTTTAAAAAAATTATACTAATAGACTTGGAAAAATGACTTGGTAATCATGTTGATGACCACCAGCCACCAGGCAACCAGAACCTGCAACCAAAGTATAAAGTGATATGAAAGCAAATCGGAAAATAGGAAAAACACCCTTCACTGCACTGGAGGGACCGAAATTATTTTTAGAAAATGTCTTAATTGCTGAGTTGGTTCTGCTGACAGACACCCATGGCGTACAACACACATCATTTTCATTCTTATGACATATTGACGCAGGCCATGTAGGATGCCGAATTTTTCATATTAACAGACCCAACACTGGGATGCAAGCACGCTAAGTAAATTCAGAAGGACGAGAAAGCAGCGTTCGCCATTTCAATTACGCCTCCTTGAATTTGCACATGGGTCACAGCCCACTTTCCTCAAGGCCCAAATGCATAACTTCCATTTGCGTCGCCTTCCTTAGTAAACATGGCCACATGCACCTCGGCTTTCACCGCCTGTTACTGAAGTCAGGCTGTGGCATACAAATACACCCACCGCGGCGAGTCCCAAGGCTGCCGCGGCGAGATACAGATGGACCCCGTGCGAACGGTATTGGCATTCTGCGGGGAGGCCTGGGATAAATCACCGACCACACCAGTCAATTCCGGGCCTGAGTGAGGCAAACAGAAATTACTCAAGCTCCCTATCTCCCAGGGAACACACAGTGCAGGAGAGCACAACGGGCATGTCATTCCCAGAAAAGCACTGGGCGGGAGGGAACGTTCGCCGCTATCAAACGCGGTGTTCGGCGATGGGCGTCAAACAATATATAGAGAAGGGGCTGGAGTCACCCATTCCTTGACTGCGGAGGAGCCCTCGGTGGGAGAGACTGGCTCCTGTCACCTATCAAATTTGCATGCGCTTGCCAGGGTGAAATGGTAATTCCACACTGTGCCACGTTCGGAAATACACGCTCGTATTCCAAAGCAATAGAACGTTTGCCGAACTTTTATATGGAACACACACACAGAGAAAAACCTCTACATGTCAACATCTGAATAAAAATGTCAGTGTTCCTACATCACCAAAAACACAACTCACGTAACACCACAACCCAACAAGGCATTTTTTTGTCCTCTTAAAACGCTGAATTTACCTGTACGGAGATATGGACATTTCAACACATTTGAAATAAGTCTCCAAGTGGCAGGTGGCTATCATGGAGTTTCAACAACACTGCAGGACAATGGCTTTCATCAGCCCACAGTGGCAATGTCAAACCAATCAGCTTTGTCCAGCGCAGCTGAATAAAAAATCCGTCCCTGCGTCCACGTCCCTTTCATCTTATCAGCGGTTTTACAGCCTGTTTGGAATTCCGCCATTATAGGGGGCTTTGGATCATTTTCCAATCTTAAGAACCCAGACATAAAAAGAGCAAGAGTGCAAGGACAAAATGAGACTAACATTGCAACTAAAATAGCAGAATAATAGCTACATACCACACTGGTCACAGTAAATTACAGAAAAATCAGTATCCGTGTAAAAATGACTTGACAAAACTGGTAAAACTTGATTACTTAATGAAATGTGCCATATTGAAATATTCCTAAATGTTTTTATTTGGCCACATTAAGCACATCATGAATGACTAAGTAAGTAGTAGCCTGTGTTCTTTCTAACATGGTGCCGCCATTCACGGGCGCTACAGCATCCCCTTCTTTAATGTAGTCTACTAATCCTACAACGACTCTTACCAGCTATACTGGAAAATCACCAATGAATGTCAGCGCCATGTTGGAAAGGACACAGCTTCAGACCAAACCAATCAACTGTCTAAGATCAGGGTTAGCCCCGCCCACTCACTTCAATCAAGTCAGTTTATTTATAGAGCACATTCAAAAACAACAGCAGATTGACAGATAGAAGTAATTCATGATGCGCTGAATGTGTCACACAGTATGACATTTAATGAATTAATCGTATCGCAAATGAATTTAATTTCCATTTTCAAAATTCATCTTGTATTGAATTAATGAATGATGTTTTAATTTCCTATTTTAAATAAATCATGACACATTTAGTTATTTAATTACTTATGTATTAACCTATTTAATTTGGGCAGTCATAGCCCTCTATTCTATGACAGGTGATAATTACAGAATTTTTTTTATTATCCAGTGAAAGGTTTAATGATTTGCAGGTATAACACATTTGCATAGCATGGCAGTGACTTCCATTTTCATTCACAACATTCTGAAATACTGATGAAAATACAACTGATTCATGGAGAAAAGGACAATAGGACATTGTAAACACTTCCTGTGGTTATAAACCTCGACTCACAATCCTTTCCAATGCCGAGTGGGTCAGATTGCTCAGCCCTGTAAAAGGGATCAGATGAGCCTTTATCTGCATGGCCTGGGGCAGTGAGAACAAGAGCAAACAGCAACAGAAACGTGAAGCCAAGGCCAAGAACAAACACAGTGGCAGTGGTTATGGGGAGATTTTGATCTAATCCCACTGGACTCATTCCTATTAAAGATTACCATTGACCAGTTTACATGCAAAGTCTACTTCATTCTCATAAATCCATTTGTTTACAAGGGGGATGTATTCAGATTAAAGCAGACTTGCTTCCTCAAATGCATATGATCAGATGGGATCAGGTTATTCTTATTAATAACAGTAAACATCAGGTTATGATCACTAGAATAAAAAATTGCATTCTGATCACAATCTTCAGGAACAAAATGAACTTTTAAAACAAAGAAATCTCAGTGTGTCCACAATCCTACTGAATAATGAAAAATGAAAAATGAAAATGCATTTCCATGATAAACACATGGATTTATCCAAAAACAGCAGACCCATGTTGTGCCCAGATTGAACCAGATTGAAACCCTCATTAGGACGCAATAGCCACTCTCCTCTAGGGGTGTTAGAAAATATTTTTACGTGGTGGTATCGATACAGGGACACCAAATATTAATATTTTTGTTTACACATTAGAGCTGGGTACTTTGAATTACTGCTTGTCATTTCGGGCAGAGCGAACGCGTAAAATATGACAGACTGATCACAGCATCTTGCATTTCAGCTCTGTTTTCAAATTTTCAGTGAGCTATAGAATATCACAATATGTACAGTATCACAATATATCAAGATATAATCGTATCGTGACCTGTGTATCACGACACATATCATATCGTGAAATCCTTGCAGTACACACCCCCAATTTCCTCGCTAAATATCACTCAAGGTGAAGCCCGTCCTTGAGTGCATTGCATATCCTTCCATCATCCTTCACGGACAGCTCCAAGACCGAGAGGAGAAGTGCAAAGCAGCACCATCTCCATTCACAGGAAATTGGATGTATTAAACAGCCTTCCTCGTCTACAGCCAGACAATGGCACATTAGTTATGAGCCAGCCATCGCTACCTTGAGAGAATGGCGTGGCGGCGAGCGGTGTGTCCGGCGCTGGCAAGGTGACAACATGATGTCACAACGGATCCAGCCGCGCCTGGCACTACTTAAAAGCTCATCAGAGGTTAATAAGCCATTCCTGCTCACAGAGCCACATGTGGAGAGGCTCTTGAGCAGAGGCGGCGTATCCAGGGCACTCGGAGGAGCTGAAGGGGGACACGGAAAAATATTTTTCACTCTTCTGCTGGCGAAGCGAGTGAAACAGTGAAGTAACACAGAGTGTGTGACTCCCCATAAATGTTCATGAGCATTTGGTGTGTGTAGGTGATGGCGATGTTTCATGGCCTCGGAGAACGTGAGTCGCAGCTAACCTATATGTACAGTCTCAAATATAAGCCTCTTTTAACTCCCAAAGACAAGAGCAGCATTTATGAAGTCAGCCAACCGACTAAAGACCTCCCATGATCAGTTATTAAGACTGTTATTAGTTGAATCACAGTACTCTGATTGGCTGGAGGACGCCCTGCATTGACCCTGCAGCTACACGCCCTGATCATTGAATTAACACATGCCACACCCCCTTCACCCAGCATCCCTGATCGCCATCGGGGGGTGTCCGCTCTTTGAACCCTTGCCTGTCAATGTACATGAAATGTAACATGACGCTGCCCTGCCATAGTTGCTTGTTTGTAGAGTACTTTTTGTGTTTGCCTATTTGCGTTTGTGTAAAATAAAGTGATCCATCGCCCAGGCCTCCTTATCCCGGGATTACAGAATGTCTCTGTAATGAACCCCATTGACAATGACTTGAAGATTGCAATATATCAATATGTCAAGTGGGAAAATATTACTCCATGTTACAGCCCAATGCTGTAATTGAAGACAAAGGCAATTCCACAAAGTATTACCAATTCGGAATGTGATCAAAATATCAAGTCTGTTTTTTTTCCCCATTAATTTTCAGAGCTGTTAAACGATACCATTGTGTTGTAAATAGAGAATACAGAGTAAGCCAACAAATTATTATTTGTGGGTTTTATTTTCAGATATAAATATTCTGAAAGGGTGTGGAACTTTGCAATACCCATGGAATAAGCTGAAATATGTCATCATTTACTTTATTGATTGTATGTCTAACCTTCATGAAGGTCGTACTGGGCATTGTGAAGGATGTCTCTATTTATTATCCAGCACATTTCTGGGTAACGAGAGCATTTCTGGTTTATTAGGAGAGAAAAATTAATTTGTGGCATATGGTTGGCTGCTAAATCAAATCTGCATTTATCACTATAGGCTGTGTAGAATCCCTGTCACATGTGAGTCTCCTCACTGAAACCACAGCCCCTCCCCGCACCTCCCTCCCGCCAGCAGCCGGGTGCCGGAGACTTGCTGTCGCCATGGCGACGGGCATCGCGGCTCCGGCTGTAGTGGCTTCGGAGGCGAGTCTTCAGTGGCCACTAAACTGGGTGAAAAATAAATAGAACTGATGTCCTATTTACCAGAGCGGACAGCCAGCGGAGAAACACCGGCCTTCAGGTCCCTCCGGGGAGCCATCGGGGGCAGCGTGGCACTCCATTACTTCAGAATGAATAAAAGAGAGGGAACGCAACAGGGGGGAAAAAAAAGGATTTTATACCTTCAAAGTCTTCTGAATAATAAATGGGGACCCTAACAGCACCTGTACGGCAGACCTAAAATGCCACAACACAAGTGGAAGGTCCTCGTGTACAGCGTTATATAGCGTACATGATGTAGAAGCACCGATGCCACAACCGGCAATCGGCCGGTCGTGAGAATATCAAACCTGATTGAAATTTGTCCCCCGTCGTGAGGTTTGTCCTCACACAGAACCGACGTACAAGGCACAGTGGCACACGGAGGCTCGGCAACACATGTATGCCTTTCTCATGTGGCTTCGCCCACTTACCATGACCGGAACAACAGGAAGATATTTATGGTGATAAATCAGACGAACTCTAAAGAGTAGCCATACACGCCGCAGCATTTTTTGGATTTTTTTCCACGCAAAAAATATTGCAGAAATGGCCAAAGCAGCACGTTTCGCTACTGATGAGGGTTCTTCCTCAGCTTCTGGCGTGTTCATCGGTCACATGCATTTTCGTCGCATGCAATTCAGTCATAGGATCTGAGTTGGGTGTTTACCCAACACATTCTCACTCCCGGTCGGTACCAGACGCTCCGGGATCAGCCATGGCAAAGCATCAGTTTTGACACGCTGGGAGTGGCTTGCCAAATGACTGGAAAAATTGCAGTTTATGCCGAGCATTACAGTCCAAGAAAGACGTGAGCTTCTGTTCCACGAAACTGGGGAGGATGTTACAGAATAGAGTTTATCCGAGGCCCATGCGAATTGTTTCTGAACGCGTTGGCGCTGGATCGGGCACTCGGGAGGGAAGCTCGGGTCAGCCGCAGTGGGCAGCCGCAGACAGAGCCATATGGTCCAATCAGACTGTAATCTCCGCCGGCTATGAACGCAGTCCATATCAGAAAATAAATATATAAAAATTCTGTCTCTATTTCCATCTCGGCTGCAGAGCTACCGTGTCACATCCTCTCCGGAGAGGCAGAATTAAGGTGGCACGGGCGATTTGAACTCGAGGGCCACTTTCCCCCTCCTGCAGGCTGCTCCAAAATTGTCAAAATGTCACAGCAGTAAAGGTCAAGTCAAAGAAAGAGCAAGAGGGAGATTTTAACAGCACCTTTACCGCGGCAATATTACTGTTCTTCTGTCACTGCAAAGCTCGCATTACAGGAAAAAGTGAGAGAGAGAGAATCAGAATATGAGAAAAAAGCGACAACATCACTGTTCTCTGTTACAGCATATCTCACCTCATCAAAAAGAACGACAAAGACAGACAGAGGAGCAACGAATACTGCACCTTTATATTTATATATTGTTTTGAATATTATAATATTATATATTATATTCATACATTTATATATTGATTTTCACCATTAGGCACAAATGCAAAATGCAAAAAGCTTGTGTCACGGTTCTGGACAGAACCAACCTGCCGCTTCACTTACAAGTCCAGCCTGCTCTCTTCACATTACCAAATATCAATGCAATCCATTGCAATATTCAATTGAAAATACTGGCATCAATTATTTCTAATTTGAGACATCAAGGGACATTCAAACTGCATCTTTAAAAAAGTGACATTGTGACCGGATACCTCACGTAAACAGAAGAACATCTGGAACATTTACATTTACAGCATTTACCAGACGCCCTTATCCAGAGCGACTTACAATCAGTAGTTACAGGGACAGTCCCCCCCTGGAGCAACTTAGGGTTAAGTGTCTTGCTCAGGGACACAATGGAAGTAAGTGGGATTTGAACCTGGGTCTTCTGGTTCATAGGCGAGTGTGTTACCCACTAGGCTACTACCACCCCTGGAAGATCACGTGAACATCGGAACACGTCTCCTCATGTTTGTGTGCTTGCGTTGGTCTCGGTGTTTTCAGGGCTCAAATCTCAGGCCAATCGCAGCTTTCGCCTGACGCCCGACGGCCAGCATTAACCGTGTGAGCGCTTTTAAAAGGAAAACTGCCGCGAAACGTGTTCGGCCACGAATGCCGGCCCTCCCATCACAGCGGCCGGGTCAGCGTGGCACGCCAACGACGCCAACACTCGTGCGTTCACACAGATCAGTACAAGTTTGGGAATGAACAGGTGCAGCGGAATATTAATACACTTCCATGTATGGCTGTTGGACCCCGGTGGGCGTTGCTGTTATAGTTGTGATTATTATGAATGTTTCTGTGCTGAATTGCTGAGGGTGCAGATTGTTTGGGGGGGGGGGGATTAATGAGTAGCTGTGTTGTGGGCGGTCTCTGCCCCGCCCTAATAAGCCATGTAGAAAGCCACAGTCTGTTCAGGAAGCCACGGTCCCGCTGTCGTCTGTGCAGCGTGGGGCGAGTCAGCACACGGCGGAAGCTGCAGACGCAGCGTCTGCCCCGCCCGGGATGGCCCGGCGTCCGCGTGCTCAGCGGTCTTCACTCTCGGCCACAAGCCGCTCCAGCGGGGAGGACAGCGGCAGCCTCGACCGTGACCTCTGACCCCACCGGTTCTTCGGTGGTCTGTGTCCGCATTGCGAGACGAGGCAGTCTTCGCGCATTCGCCCTTCCATCATCGCGTACCGCTCCGCGCGTGTCTGCTTTAACGGCTCCGCCCACCACGCTCCCGGAACGCGCCGGAAGGCTGATTCCCATGACGCAATTACTCCGTATCAGACGGAAAATTCGATCGAATCGGCCGACCCCTCTTTTGGTGGAGGATGCAGCGCTGCCTCTGCTCCGTTCGAGGGGAACGGAACAGGTCGACTTTTTGCAGCAAGCCCGCCTGCTCGGAATAGCAATTCGGCCACGGCGGAGAGGGGCGGCGAAGACGCACGGAGCCAGAGGCAGCTCGAGGAGGAAGAGGCTGCTTTCAAGATGCACCTGCAGCACGTGGTGACGGCTACTAATGAGGGTGGCTCCGGCCTGCCGTGGTCTAATGACGGCTTGGTGGCCCACCAGACTCAAAGCGCACGCAGAGTTGACCGCTGAGCCGAAGATCAAACGTGTGGAGAGGCGCGGCGCGGCGGCCCGACGTCCGAATGACGATACGATTAAAGAGGAACAATCGGACACTGGCGGCGTTCACAGAGGAGAACGGTTCTACGCTGAAGGTTGCGTTCCAGTCAAGTCGATGGCCAAGCGCATCCGTTCTCATTCACGAGCCCACAGAACACCTTTTCTCTCTCTCTCTCTCTCTCTCTCTCTCTCCATTACTGTCAGGTCGGGCGCGATGCCCGCTGCTGGAAGTGCTGACACGCACAGTTGTGCAGGAGAATATGACAGCAGCGCCGCGGAAAGCAGTCCAACAGATCCGGCATCTGAGGTTCGGCACGAGCAAAAAGCAGATAAAGAACGGATGAAGGAATAAAAAAAAAAAACAAGACGGGGCGGGCGGCTGCATAGCTGGCAGGTGGCGACGAGCGAGTCGGGGAGACGGTGTAAATTGGAGAGAGAGAGCGTCCCTGTGCTGGGGGGGGGTTGTTGGCTGAGAGGCGGTGTGGGCTTCAGCACCACGGACAGCTCATTTCCATTCACCACCGCTTTCACGTGAGCTCACCGGAAAGCCAAAAGAACGCACGCTCGCGTGGCGTACAGACTCGTCTCTCTGGTCACCACGGTCACAGATTAAAAAACGTATTAAAATTGTTAATTACATGATTTTCTAAGCACCTTCATAACGACTGCTTGGCCGCCAGCATGGCCCTGCCCCTAAACCTACCCCTAAACCTACATCGCAATAACATCGTTGGTTTTCTCTGCCACCTGCCTCTGCAGTGGACGTAACGTTCAGGTAACGTTCAGGTAACGTTCATCTGTGGCAGGTCTGATTCACAGATAATCCACCATTGCAGGTGTGTGGGGAAACACGCGCTGTAGTTGGCGAGGTTCTGCTAGTCAGTTATATGGCAGCTATTAGTGAAAGTGAACTGAAAGTGAAGTGATTGTGAAACACTGCGGCACAGCACACGGTGACACAACGAAATGTGTCCTCTGCTCTTATCCATCACCCTTGGTGAGCAGTGGGCAGCCATGACAGGCGCCCGGGGAGCAGTGTGTGGGGACGGTGCTTTGCTCGGTGGCACCTCAGTGGCACCTTGGCGGATCGGGATCCGAACCGGCAAAGTTCTGAATACGGGGCCGCTTCCTTAACTGCTAGGCCACCACTGCCCAATGCAGTTTGTTATTCCATGCAGTGATGGCAGACAGTGCTGCAGATTGAGAGGAGCCTGTTGGATCGTTGTCCTCTGGTTCCGAACGGCAACACACGTTGACTATAGTGTAGTGGTCTGATAAAACAGGGTGCTTTCTAAACATTACGTTAAGACTAAACTAAACTGAAGTACTTTTTTTATATTAAGTAAAATTCAATGTGCAAGTAAAGGAGAATGTGAAAACACACACACACACACACACACACACAACCAACAGAAAAGCTACATACAGCCAACATTCGGACAAATGGAGCTTATTCAATAAACAACTGGACTAAAAGAACACTAAACATACTCACAAGCAGACAGTTTAAACTATTAACTTACACAAAAACCTTAAATATAACACAAGCGACACTACACTTACACGAACACCAGCGTGCATAAAAATGCAGTGTGCATGCAGTGTGAGATCAGTAAACACACACAGAGTCGATACTGCATTCTCTCTCTCTCTCTCTCTCTCTCTCTCTCTCACACACACACGCAGAAATGATGCAGTGGCAAGAAACATCTATAAATTACTAGACTTCACAATAATTCATGCCTTAGTCACTGCAGCGTTTCACACACACGCACAGTATCATGGTCCTGTGACTCGGGCGTTCACAAATATTTATGGGAAAAACAGCCGAAGGCTGCTTACATAGTGGCACGAGCGCGATTCGGTTAATACGGGGGAGACATTGGTCATTACAGAACAAAGACGACACACAGAAACACACTCACGCACACATCTTCCTGCCCGACGTCGAGCCGGATAGCCGCTGGCTGCTCACAGACCTGCACCTTTCATCTCTTTCAGGGGTGCGTCTTTAAAGCCCTCCAGCTCCACAAAGACAGACCTGCTGCTTCTGATAAATGACGATCAAAGTGGCACGACCCGCACGCTCGGAAAGGTCACTTTTCGGGAGGAGGGGGAGAGCACTTCACTTTTGTTTGAGGCCTCCAATTAAGCCCACCTTTCCCGGCATGGGCTGCTACAAAGCGGGGCCAAGCGCTCCCTGAGAGCGCCTGTTTGTGTGAGGCTCCGAGGCGCAATAAGGTTGCCAGAATTCGCCGGGGCCGGCGCAGCAAGGGGAGGCTGCCAGCCCTGCAGCGCGCTGGTTTGCCTTCCCATCATGCCCTGCTCAGATTCCGAGGAAAGATGCAAGGACAGGGAGGGGAGGGTGTGACAACATAATAGGGTTTACTATGGATGTACAAGTAAGAACAAGATGCTGAAATAGCTAACTTTTGCATCACGTTCTGCATCAAAACAAGGAATGAATATCTGAACACGAGAATGTCAATTCTGGACAGTGTAGGTGGGACATATAAACAGCACAGCACACGGTGACACAACGAAAGGTGACCTCTGCTTTTAACCATGACCCTTGGTGAGCAGTGGGCAGCCATGACAGGCACCCGGGGAGCAGTGTGTGGGGACGGTGCTACCAGTGGCCACCAATGCCATATATGCAAGCCTGTCTGGATTACTCTACCTACTATAGACATTTCTGTGCAATAACTGGATGCATTTATTCAATCCATAAAATGGCTTTGTTCAGAACAAATGTGGAGTTGTGTAATATTAAAAAAGTGAATAACTGTCTCAACCCTCACCTTATCTCATTTAGTGTTCTCACAAACAGACAGAAAAGAGGTTATTGGCCGCAAGTCCGACCACTGGTGCTTATGAGTGCAGATAAAAGACGGGGCGGATTGTGGACATCATGTGGACAGCGTGTATGACAAACAAGTGGCATGGCCATGGCGTTGCTATGGAAGCTGGCCCTGAGGGGTTCAGCGCAGGCTGCATTTGTCCTTCATTGGGAGCGAAGGCGGTGGTCTGTGATTGGCTCTGGCGTGTGAGCAAGGTGGATGTAAATGGGGGCCAGGGAGCAGGTGCGGGGGTCACCCCCGCTCTGTTTCACGTGACAGATGGCCGTGTTCAGATTGCTTTCTGACGGGACGGGGGGGTCGTTACATGAATAGAGGGCCTAGGAGATCCTCGGGTCAGGCTTTTCAGGATGGTGTGGTGGACGTGATAGGGGCTTCATGGATGGAGGATTAGAGATATCCTGCCATTATTCCCTCACAGAAGCACCCGGGGCAGGTCAACATCGTTCGATTGTAATGTAAGCTTAAATTACCTTGTTCAGTTTGAAAATGTGAAGAAAAACATGGTTTTTTTGCCGTTGGTGGCAGAATCTGGAAGATGTTGAAATCATATCATGTGACAAGCATCGTTTTCACACTCACCAGACTTACAGCAAAGCCTGTGCCCTGTTACAGACACCATTGATCTGCAGCAGTGTTGCCAGATCCTAAATGTTGAGGTATCGTACCAGCAACTTAAAATGATCGTAAACACCCAATTTCCATTCTGACATTGACGTTTCAGTAACACGTATCATCACAGACATAAACATATTATAGTGTATAATGCAACTTTTACCTACAGAACATTGTAAAAACCACCTCTGGGCAGACCAGTGCCTCTACCTGTGTGGAGTCCCTGCACTGAACAGCCCAGCATTTCATTTGCACATTACAAAGGCGACAGGGAGCTTTACTGTTAGTGCTAGATACAGGTTTTAACCAACCAGTAAAACTGGGGACTTTCGGCACTTCATTTCTGTAAATCTGGCAGCAGTGTTGCATATGCTAACTCGTACTCTGTCATTACAGAAGATTAATAACAGAGATGCTGCTGTAGTTGCTGCTCGGGGTCGTACCGCTGAACACAATGAGCACAGAGCAAGGCACCATTGGACAACAATGGGACAACTATCGGTAACCGAGTCGTTCAACTCAGGCAAAATGTCCATTTACATAAAACTGTTCCTATTTTTCTAATCTAAAATCTCCCATTAGACTATTCGTCACTTTGACTCTTCATCTCTTCACCCACGTGCTGTCTCCCACTCTCCCTCCCACACTGGCCTTGGGAAGTGAGATCAGGGTAAAGGGCCTAAGGGCTTGCGTGATGCACAGGAGATGAAGGCCATGGTGCAGGACATGGTGCAGGACAGTGGCCAGTTTGAGTGATGTGAGAGCAGAGATCCAGACACTGGCATATAGGTTCAGAGAAGCTGCCATGGCTGAACCAACTGGTTTTTCTGTGTGTGTGTGTGTGTGTGTGTGTGAGAGAGAGAGAAACAGAGAAATATAAGCAGCAGAATGTGATGCCTTTTGACCACATCAGTCAGAATCATGCTGAGACATAAAGAGTAGAAGAAATCAATTTCATTTGGACATTAATAAGTGAATTTCCATGGGACATGTGAAAAATACAGACGAAAAATAAATACAGTAGTCAACCCCATCACCTTGAGAAGCTTTCTGCACTAGATTGCATTTGCACACTCACAAACGCACACTTTTTGAGGACCTACTGTAATTGGAATAGGGCAAGGGCATATATACACAGAATAAAACATTTCATTAAATAAAGTTATTTGATTTATTTCTACACTGCATCTGTGAATACATGGGCAACACATATTAATTACAATAGTCACCTTTTCTTCAGTAATGAATTAAACTGAGTAAAAATCAGAAATGTCAGCCCTGCCACCAAGCTAATGGACACTAATGGTCACTGTCTGTGCTTTGTTTTTTCTGTTTCATTTGCCCCTCTCTTCATGAATGTCTGATTCCGGCATCTGCATCTGACAGTAAGTGACCTAAACAGGGAACTAAACCTAACCTCAATGCACTTTCGGTCTTCAGCAACACGTAAATACAACTTATGCATACAACGTATGTTCCATTGTGACCATCGAGCATAAATCCTAACGTTATTGTTTAATATACAGCATGTACTTGACTATCGCGGTTCGCCAGACGACTCCTCCCCCTCGCACATCCGCAAAACTCTTCTGACGCATTCGTGTCTTTCCTTGTGGTTCGAGATCAGACGGTTGAATTAAATTGCTACACAAATTGCTTATAATCGCTGCTATAATCAACCACTTCTCTATATCGGTTTGAGCGCCCGTTTCAATGGTTTGTCTACTGGGCGCGCGTCAATGCGTCACAATGAGCAAAGGTAAACATTGCACAAAATTCGACGTTTGACCACGTTCATGGTGTACAGGCACGCGTACGGGCACAGGGCGGCCCCTCAACCAATTTCTCGGAGGCTAATTGAACACCTCAGTAACGTAAGAACAGTTGTCGTCAGGTATTAACCTCATTAACCTTGACATTCAGCTCCAATTTCACACCAGGAGAGTAAACACCCCGCTCAGGACTGAGGTGGAGCTGGGAGTATGTGTTGCGCGTGCGGAACGTTCGGGGGTTGCGTCTCGTAAATCAGTAGATTAGCGCAGTGGTGGCCCACGCATGATGGTTGTTATCGGCGTTATCGGCCCGGCTAGCCCTTATCATCCCTCTCTCTCCCACCGGGCAGGGAAGGGGAGGGTGATTTGGGGTGGGGGTCCCAGGGCTCCGCACAGCTGTAGGCAGAGTGGTGGAGAAAAAAACAGGCAGAGAACGCACAGCACTGCAATGCAGAAGGAACATCAGAGAGGAGGAGACACGGGGGGAACCAGAGAGGAGGGTGGGGGGGGAGAGACA
The DNA here is from genome assembly GCF_900700375.1 of Denticeps clupeoides. Taxonomy (NCBI): domain Eukaryota; kingdom Metazoa; phylum Chordata; class Actinopteri; order Clupeiformes; family Denticipitidae; genus Denticeps; species Denticeps clupeoides. Next base: position 13,822,871 of record NC_041725.1, read on the forward strand.
GCAAAGCGAGGAGAGTATCTGTCCTCTGCAGACCAGTAAAATCATTCTGTGTGTGTCAGTGTGTGTGTGTGTGTGTGTGTGTGTGTGTGGCAGAGCTGCTGGGACGCTCTGTTCCTCAGGTATGAATATGGATTAGTATGCGGGTCACACGGCCATCGGAGTGGAGAGAGTAGCGTGGCATGTCGTGCCTGTTAACACACACATCCATACAAGCACAAATTAAGCAACACGCTTCGGTGTGGACGTGTTCCACGCTGCCCAGCATACACAGAACCGACAAGAAATACACACGCGTGATAAATTACCACAAAAAAACCCCACACATTAAACACCATGTGCTGTAACACGCACACGCGAGTGAGTGCTTCTAAAAATACACTCACACACCTACACAAACACGCTGTTCCACTCATTCTACACATTCATACTGACAAGAATACACAAATGACACAAGCAAACCGACAGAAAAAAAACACTTCAACGTAGACAAACACACACTCTGCACTGCATTCATTCTCCTTAAACCGACGCACACAAACGGATACACACTCTACTACATTCTGCTACAATAAACTCCAAAGACGTGCTGTCAGAAGTCATTATACCCAAGTGGAGGCTCTCAAAAGCTTAGATCTCATTCATATCTGTGTGTGTGTTCGGGGGTTCACTAACACACCTACGCTGAAACAACCTGACACCTGACCCTTACACAATCAACCAGAATCCATACTTCCCATTTGTCCAGATGCCCCTTTTCTTATCCAGGTCAGGGCTGCTGGGTACGTAAAGGAGATCAGACAGACGGGTCGTCCCCACTTCCTATACTTGAGTAGTAATATACTGCAGCCGCCAATACAGAGCATAACAGAGCGAAAGACACTGACTTCTGAAGAGCCTTTCATGACAACAGCATCAGCACCTTATTCAGATTTAGAGCACATTACAAGCGAAAAATGAATTCTCCCAACTCCGCCTGTAACGATAATCCATCCACAGCCAGCCCATTAGTGCGGAGGCCAGCTCCCATGAGGAAACACCATATTGGGTTTTTATGTCACGGCCCTCATGTGTAGTATTGACCTATTATAAGCAGCGCTCCTGCACCCGCCAATTCCTCATCACTGTGTTGGCCAACGTCGTCGTTTGTTGCCTGTAGAAGGAGAGAAGAGGCTTTTAATAACTCCCGGCGCTGGATCATAACTAACACACAGATTGCCCAATCGATAAAACTAAATGGAGATGGACAAATCTGAAAAGGTGAAAGAGGAGGAGGCGTCAGAGCAGAATCCAGCGCTGCTGAAAAGGAAATCCCGCCTTAATGAAGAGTGGCCCTCTGAGAACATGTGAGAATTCGACACCACAACGGCGTCCAGCACTCACCAGCTCCCGGTGGGTGGCCTGACCTCAAACTACATTACATTCATTTACAGAAGAAAACTATTATATTCATGCTGAGGTCTGACTACCTGAACAATGCTATGTAAATACCTGCTAAATATGCACTTCACAGCTCCGGAAAAAAGGTCATCTTTTAAATATTAAATTAAATCTGAATTAGTATTTGTACATAAACTGTACACACGTGCGTACAGTTATACTGACAATGTATATATTGATTTATGCATGAATATTATAACTCCCATACATTCATAGCTGGCCTTTACATAATAATATGTTATGGGTAAATGTATAATGTTCTAAAATCCAGCATTCTGCAGGGAGTCTAAATTAAACTTAAATTTGGATAATATTTCAGCCATTAAAACTCATTAATCAAGAGCAGAACTGACTAACACGCAAAGATTGTGTTGGGCAGTGGCAGCTATGATATGTATCCTATACAGATTGTATCCTATACAGATTGCCACAGATATTATATGATTCTGTCTAATCACAGATATTTGGTATTGTTTACAATAGTGCATGGACTCTATTATTGCATATATAACTTATATAGAATGCATTAGTAACACGTTGATTTAACACAGCCAAACTATTCTAAACAGGGATATAATGGCCAGAGGTTATCGTATGAGAACTAAAGTGTCTTCTTGTTTCCCACTAGGCTAATACAGCCCCATATTACACTCATATTACACTCTTAACGTAAAAAGAGCAAGACTTAGGTGAACCCTAGTCTAATTCTAATAGTCTAATAATGGGGCAGTAATGGCCTAGTGGGTAAGGAAACGGACCTCGATTGGCGAACCGAGCAAAGCGCCTCCCCTTTCGGAAAGAAGAAAGCAGGGCTCGGTGCTTATTTATTCAACCCAGCGCATGATATGATCAGCAGCAGAGGCCACACATGCTGCCAGCGCTGCTCGGGGTGCAGCCCTTTAACGCATTCAATGGCCAGGAAATGGTGCGGGCTCAAATTCGCGCCAGAGCCAATCAGAGGAGACTGGCTGGACGAAAAAACAACTAAAGCAAGACGCGAGGTAATTGTGAGGGTCGCTGTGAGGAGGAGGAGCCAAATGAGCTTCTTATGAATATCTGCAGCCGGCCAACTAGCTGGCCCCGGTGATTCTAGATGCATGAAATAATAAGACGACAGACATACAGAGAGCTGAATGTAATGCACCTTCCCCACACTCTTCCCCTCTGCTTTGTTCATGTTACACTGGTATTTTTAATCTAAGTGTCCTCATCGGACATGTTTTAGGGGTTCACATAAACAGGTCACCAGACCACGCCATGTTAATTAGTCTGTCATCTCTCCGGTCTCTAAATCAGATCAAAGTGGGGTAAACAGAGTGCCAGGGTGTGTGTTTTATGTCCCTAGAGGCAAGTCTCACCTCTCGGCAGCCATCTTGGCCTGTGTTAGGGAATTCCATTTTATGTCACCCATTATTAACTCTTTCTTTTTAACTGGTTATTCATTTATTGTTGTCCTTTACTCGTTTCATTCCACTGTATCCAACTATATCACTTTAACCAGCATGTAATCATATTTAACCATATTTCATATATGAGAGTCACATGAACTGTATCTGGGTCTGTCTGAACTCGAAGACACAACTGAGCTTGCTGACAAACACTAACACCTTGAAGAAAGTCCCTGTTGTAGTACTGCCTTCTAATATCTACTGTATAAAAAAAAAATGTCTCCTCGTACAAGAATAAATGCTTTCTCAACTCTGGCCCAACGAGTCAATATTTCCCAGAAAGACGGACATTTCCGTAGCAGCTAGCAACGTAAGGCCTATGTCAAAGGGCAGGCTATTACAACAAAGCTCAATCCCACCACAACAGTGGAAACGTCCCTGCTGCCATGAACTCCAATTACACGTCTGTGCCAGCAGCACGAGTGGAATCATGCTTCCCGATTCTGCCCTTGAAAAACAAGCACCGATTTCTACTGGAGAATTGTTCTACTTTGTGTTGGCCAACCACGCAATGCCAGAGCAGAGCAGATCCTCTGATCCTCCCGGCAGTGTCAGTGGGGCCCTGCCGGCTCGGGGAACGCCAGCGGAATGGGAGCTGCCAGGAGCGTTTCGTTTAGGAAGCAGAAAGCTGGTTTTGTCAGACGGACGAGGGTGACATTTTCCTCCAGTAGCAGTTTCGTAGTCACAGCGTGAGCATGATGCAGACAAGAAAAACTGAAACACATCACCAATTTCCTATTTCACTGTTTTAGTGAATTAGTGAATTGCTCTGGGGCAATAACCTGTGGAATTTCCTAACTAAAACACTGTGCATGCAGGCCTTTTAGGAGGTCAGGGCTTCCATGCTTTAATATTTTTCACTCCTTGACTCACTAGGGCATGCTCACACAAAATATTAATTTACTGGACTCTCTTTTTCCTTCTGTTTCCCTCCGGTCATGTTTGGCAGATGCGCAATTTATGCTCCGAACACTGAGTACGTCTCAATTAATCCAATTCTTATGCACTATTTAAAGTAGACGTAAGACATAAAAGCAAACATTTCAGCCTGCTGCTGCTGCTTTAACGTGGTATTTATGGCACGGAGTATAATAAAGGGACAGCTGACGAAGCAGGGGCTTCCTAAATATAGATAGCATCTTCATTCATCCCACAAAGACAAAAAAAAGACAATTCCCACCACATCACGGCAGCCTTCATGTTAAGACAAGCTGCCCTCTAAACCTCCTCTTCCTCCAGACCTCCTCTCCCAATTAAGCCAGTGTTAAGCATCTTGCGCCGTGCTGCCAGCAGACAGGCTGTCCTCCCTGCCGGCCTTCTGGCCCGCAGGACCCCTCAGGACAGCTTCGGCCCATCCCCCGCTCCCGCCTCTGTCCCAGTACACATGCCCCACCTGCTGGCCTGTCACCACGCACACTTCGCGCTCATTACCCAAAGACAAAGGGCTGGGCTCAGACACGCGGTCCGTCTTTCTCCCAGAGCGAGGCACAAATTGTCTCGTTCTCTCTCGATCTGGCCCCATCTCGCACACACAGACACACACGTCTCTCTGACTGGTTGTTTTGGCATGACCTTGGTCCTCGCCTTCGTACCGCCTCAGCACCATTTCCTGTGACAGACGCTGCTCTCCTCCATTTTTCTTTGGCGTCATCCCCTATATGCTTATGTGTTTATGGGTTTTGAGTGACAGATGGCTTGTGGTTGTATACGTGTAATAACAGATATAAAAATTGTGTAGCATGCAATTGTGATAGCAGAACTAAAATAGAAAGACTTGTGAAATGTGAAAGTTGTTAATATTACATCTACATAGGAAAATAGCTCTCTAAAAGCCTGTCAGGAAAAGCCTGAATCGGTGGACTAGGGTAGCACCGGGTAAATGGTCCAATATCCTTTTCATATTCCCGGATCGGAGCCTTATCAGGGCAGAGTTTTAATAGCCATCATTGCACGGAGGACAGGAGGCTAATGATTTCTGCCTATTCTCCTGAGTGCAGACAAAACTGGGTAGCTTCGAAGACACAATCATCCGCGAAGACGACCTGAATCCCAAAAATCGGCCATTGCTTTGTGGAAGAGGGCCCATCTAAATGAAAAAGGAGTGCAATTTAGCAAGGCCATCAGGAAAAGAAAAGGAAGATCCAGCCCATATCGCCCCACTCAGTCATCAACCTGCAGTCATGTTCACAAAGGGGGATGGATGAACGAGAGATGAATAATTCACATTCGGCAGCCAGGGTCATCGCTCCCTCACGGGCGTGATATGAACTCAAACCAGTCTCCCCTAGGCCTGCCCCCAATTGGCAACATGCGAGTCGGCCGGAGAAGCTGTTGGGAAAGGGGTTTTACTAGAGAGGGGCAAGGTCTAAACTATGACACAATGGCCAAAAATGGCCTCACCGTCTCTGTAGCTGGACTTCCTTTAACATGAACAATTTAGAAAATGAGTACGGTATACTGAGGAAGTCATGGCTAAGGGTGCAACGGTTCATTTTCGGCACATGATTGTGTGTGAAGAGAACAATGCGCAGTTTATTTTCTTGTGTTTATCTTCAGTGTGATGGCAGGTCTGTGCAAAAGCATTTTTGATAGACAGTTGTCATCTTACTATGGTTTGTAACAGATGTGAAATGCACCTTTAAGGCAAACTGTGTTATGTGGCGGAGCTTTCAGCACGCGTTTGTGTGATCTGCTTTAGTTATGTGCCTCGCTGGGACTGAGCTCCGCTTGTATTTTCCTTTCGGTTTTGAACAGAACATTAACAGTAAGGAGCATGTGACCTCTATAATGTTTCTTGTTTTCACAGGGGTAGGGGGGCGCCATCTTGATCACTGTGCACTCGTTGTTTACCCTTTCTTTGCTGCTAGCCTTATTCCTGATTGACCTTTTCCCAAAACGACTGCCTTCATCTTTGACCATTCTCTTGGATTGCTCTTGCCTGTGTCGCGTTCGAAACCTCAATGTTGCCAACACACTGCTTGCCCCACAGTCATTCTTTAGCCTCGTCCATGAACCTATCCTCCATTGATGTTGCCAACTGTCCATTCTACAGTCGAAGCCTGAACTGCCAAGGTGCCACTGAGGTGCCACTGAGCAAAGCACCGTCCCCATACACTGGTCCCCGGGCGGCTGTCATAGCTGCCCACTGCTCACCAAGGGTGATGGGTTAAAAGCAGAGGACACATTTTGTTGTGTCACCGTGAGCTGTGCTGCACTTCACTAAACGCCTCTGTCCTGCTGCTCCTTGTCCTCCTGCTTCTTCTCCCTGCTCAGACATGTCCGCACGTGCACCTCCTGGTCCTATGATGTCTACTGTTCTGGGACCACAGAAGAAGATGTGATCTGCACCAGAGCCTGTTAAACTGTAATATTTCCAAAAAGGCAACTCATTTCATTTGCAACTGGCTCCCTTGTCACCATAAGTCATTACATAACTCGTGAAACGCTAATCGGGTCACTCTGAGGTTTCGCAACCCCCATAGCCTCACAGAAATCCCTGGTATATCGTCGCAGCAAGGTATTGTGCAGAGGCTTGTCTTTCAGTCATTGCAAGCATTATTACATGTCCTTGTTGCACCTTTAAATAAACACTAAGCTACAAACAGCTATTTCAGCAGAGCATTGTTCCATCAACTCATTTCTGAAGCAAGCTCATATAGGTAGCAGAGAACTTGGAGCCACACACTTGATTTCTGTGATGTGGAAAATGTGGACGGAATCACGGAATCCAACAAATAAAACAAAGTCCGCTATAAACCCCGGAATTGTGTATAATTGGTGTTTCTGGCCGCAACAGCCCACCACGCACATTTCTTATTGATGCGGGACGTTCGCGCACACCAACGCAATGTAAACGCACGGTCAGCTGTTCAAAAGCGTAAATTTATTATTATGGTTCCTGTTCATTATGCAGTTCAAACGTGAAGCACTTTCATTTTACAGAGGGAAGAATGTGTAATAGTGTGAAATAGTTCTTTGCATGAAATGCACATATTATTTACATGTAAATGGTTTACAAAAGCAAAGAGTAAATGCCCAACAACTTTGTTGAACAGTGATTAAATATTATTTGTCATATTACAGGTTATTTTCTCCCAATTCCAAAATCACATAGTTTTTAGGTGAATAAATATGTTTATAATGGAAAACATGGAATTCAGAAGAAATAAAATGAGAAAAAAAGGAATTTAGGAAAAAATAAAACAGCCCATAGGGCAGGGGTTACTCCGGATCTGGAGTTCGGACCAGAGTTTCATGTTCGTCTCGTGTAATGTTCCCTGCTCGTGTTCACCTGGTGTATATTTATATAGTTGTATAAAACTATCCTGTTCGTGTCTGTTCACCATCGGGTCATTGTGCGTGTTCATGTTCCCTTGTCTTGTGAAGTTTGTATTAAACCCCTGTCGTGTGAGATCGTGCGAATGCGTCCTCCTTCATCGCCATGTCCAGCCCACCCATGACATTTCTGCATAATACGGTCCAAGGACCAGAACTTTGCTTTCGCCACATCTTGTCAGTACCTGCTACCATCACACAAACATTACAGAGTGAAAGTCCTATTGTATACACACACAAACAATATATATCTACTGTACATCATACTCTGCCAAAACTACCACATGACTGACAGCTCCATTAGTCTCTTGGTCTGCACTGTAATTATTTGCATCAACACGGCCTGTCAGTCTTAATCTCACTAACTGCATGAGACTGCCACGCAAACGGGCTCTCTCCCAGATGACTGTCGTGTAACCATGGACACGACCTGTGATAAGTGCCCTGGGATGTAGATCGTAATGCAATATAGCAGCAGGCACCCACTGCAACCTGCTCTATCAATTCAATCTGCATGTGGTCCATAATTCCCTAATAAAAATGCAGACAAAGAAAAAATAAAATGTGTATGTATTGATATCACTAACACTGAAACTGCCAACCCTTTACTTATTATTTATATAAAAACAGCGGTTAGTGACATGGCCTCAAACCTCCAAGGTTGTGATCTCAAATACCGGCTTGGACCGGGGTTTGCTCTCCCCGTGTTGGTGTGGGCTATCCGGTTTCCTCCCGCCAAAACATACACACTAAGTGAATTGGCAGTCATGAAGGTTAAAAGAATCTCTAAAAAGAGATTCAAACATACTTCACTTTCTCCTGCAACAAAAAAATTGTAAATTTGTTTCTTGCACTGGAATCTACAAAATGGCATCCATCGCTCCAAAGAGTAGATGCATCCAAATTTTTGACTGGTTGTGTATAATTACTATTTTTTTAATAATATTATTTTCTGCAAGACTTCTGCAACAAGCCTCATTATGAACAAGTCATTCCACAACTCCATACCACATGTGGACAAGGCCACGTCTCGGGCACCCCAAAACCAAATGAGCTGGGCTAAGTGTGAACCACAGGCTGGCATACAGAAGGATGACAGATGGGGACGGAACAGCCCAGAAATCTGACAGAGCTAACAAAGGAGCACACGTTCTGCCAGTGTCCTTCGCTGTCCTGCCTTTCTCAATCACTGTCATTGGCTCAGAGAGAGCGCCTTTGACAACTTGGGGTGCCTTCAGTGACAGAAGTACATGAGGTCAGGAGATTACACTGAAGATGACATTCATTTTGTGGTTTTCTAAAAACAAGTTTTATGTTATAAGGGTTATAAATTTCCAGCTATCATTAACAAGGACATAACATAATTATGGGCAGAATTGTAAGAAGAGAAATGGGCAAATGCAATGGGCAAATGATAGAGTGTGGCCATTTTCAACACTTTCAACACAGCAAGATGTTACAGCCAGATGGGCTGATTTACTGAATGGGGCGGCAGTGTGCTCAAGATCACTAGTCACACACACACAGTCAGTAAAGCTTTGTGCAGCTGATTGGTCCAGTAGCACGAGCCTGAAGAGGCTGCCACTCAAGATGTTCCCCTTTCACATCAGAGGATTCCTCACTCTCTGGCAGCCTTTTTTTAATGTGCTGTTGTGTTGCAGGCAATGTGTGCTGCTTGTCTCATCAGACCTATCCTTATACACAGTTTCCAGTCACACACTCACACAAACACCAATACTAAAGGATCGGGTTTACAGCATGCATAATCAATAATATTCGATAACCAACAAAATTATATTAGTATACTTACAGATTTAAAACTAAGTATTATAGTAACTCTTACATTATAAAGTTTAGTAAATCCTGATAGTTGTATAGACCTTATTTTTGAATCTAATTAATTATCATGGAACAAGTGGTGGGTGTGTACAGGGTGGGCCATTTATATTGATACACCTTTAAAAAATGGGAATGGTTGGTGATATTAATGTCCTGTTTGTGGCACATTTGTCAGGATCCGGTCCGAAATGGGGGTTACTCCGGTCCGGGTCAGGATCAGGATCCGGACCGGAGTTTAATTGTTGTCCTGTGTAATGTTCCCTAATCGTTTTCACCTGTGTTTAATTGTATAAAGCTGCCCTGTTCGTTTCTGTTCGCGGTCAGGTCTTTCTGTCACGTCCATGCGGGCATGACGCGGCAGGTGAAAGCGTCCTTCATTCCTCGTCATTCCTCGTCACTCCTCGTCCTCCTCTCCGTTCACCCGCCGCGTCATGCCCGCATGGACGTGACAACATTAGTATATGTGAGGGGGCCATAGTATAAGATGGGTGGTGACCATAGTGGCCATTTTGAAGTGGCCATCTTGGATCCAACTTTTGTTTTTTCAATAGGAAGAGGGTCATGTGACACATCAAATTTATTGGTAATTTCACAAGAAAAACAATTGGTTTTAATGTAACTTTATTCTTTCATGAGTTATTTACAAGTTTCTGACCACTTATAAAATCTGTTCAATGTCACCAACCATTCCCATTTTATTAAGGTGTATCCATATAAATGGCCCACCCTGTAGATTAATTACATCACAGCTAAAATGTATTGTATTTTCTTGCATGAATTACCAACCATACATAATACAACCAAATAGTTTGCGTCTTGTTTATGGTAAATTAATGCATGCAAGAAAAGGTTTGTTGCTAATTATCATTGCTAATGATATTTTATTCATCTGGAGTTTCATTTATTAAATACAACCATCAGACAGGTACACCAGCTATTGGTATTGGTATCTGAGCTATTAAAACAAGCATATTCTAACACAAGCTAATCTACTCGAACAAAAATCAAAACCTACTCTAACACAAGCTAATCCACTTTTTAAAAAACATTACAGGTTGTTCTAAAGCAAGCTAACTCCCTCTAACAAGAGCTGAAGTGCTCTAACAAAAGCAAAACCTGCTCTTACAAGAGCTTAGTTCCTTCTTCTCACACACCCACACTGAAAGCTGCTTGTTAAATATATTTTTTTACTGTTACAAGTACATTTACTTCAGATAAAACCCATTTTTTTGTTTTTTGCTCAATGCACAAATAAAATTCTGTTAACAGTGGTGGTGCTAACTCTAACTAGCCAATGTCTCAGCATGAGCTTTTCACGACGACGTGAACTTGCCGCCTCACGTATGATATCTGACCTTGCATGTTTTACACATCTCACAGAGGTTTATGCTTCATAATAATCTGATCGATGCTGTTGGAAAACCATTTCAGGTGACGACCTCTTGAAGCTCATCGAGAGAATGCCAAGTAATCAGAGCAAAGAAACTAGAATATAAAACATGTTTTCACTTATTTCACCTTATTTTGTTAAGTACATAACTCCACATGTGTTCATTCATAGTTTTGATGCCTTCAGTGAAAATCTACCAACGTAAATGGTCATGAAAATAAAGAAAACACGTTGAATGAGAAGGTGTGTCCAAACATTTGGCCTGTACTGTACATCCACGAATTAAACACTTACAACCCTTCGTTCCAACGCAGGGGTTGAACGTTAAGTGGCTGGAAGTCCCTGGCCGGATTAGCACAATGTTTGGTTGATATTTGGTGTGGCGGGTTTTTACAATCCCATTGTAAACAGTTTCAACAGGCTTTATCCTGTTACACAGTTTCTAGCCCTTTGTCCTACATCATGACTTGATCCTTTGAACCCCAGATCTCCATTAGTAGCAATATAAAATGTCTCCTGATGAATTCACAGGTATAAAATGATGTGTATCAAGTGGCCCTCGGCAAACCTGCAAATCCTCAGCATCTGTACAACATTTGAAACAATACGAAACAACATGTGACATCAAATCCTGGCTGTCGCGTCGATGGGATGAAGGACTTTTCATTTAGATTATGCATTTAGACCGTCTGTTCGACTGTGTTCAATGGTCCAGAATCATAGGAGTAAGGCTGATGGGTGGGGGGAGGCGGTGAAAACCTTAATTCCAAACACTATCAGACTGTTTTTTTTTTTGTTTTTTTTTTACCTCCCTTGCTTTTTCTTCCCTTCTGAAATAAAGTGACTGCTTCCCCCGCTGCCAATTTCCCTGCCCTCCCTGTCCCTCCCTTCTGTTTTGAGAGTGACAGGGTCAGGGCAGGCGCCACACAGCAGGTCTCACTCAATCTCAAACGTGCGCCGGCACACAACTGCCACCGAGGTACCACAGGAGCCCAGCGGAAGAAATGAAGACCGCATCGATGTTCTAAGCAGACATCAGAATCTTCATTGGAAGTAGCAATTGTATGGCTTGGTAATTACAACAAACATTGATAAAGTGATAAATGATCATTAAGTTCCTTTAGCAGATGCTTTTATCCAAACCTATAATATGCTCTACAACTATTGTTATTTATTCTCTATTGAGAATAATAATTGTACTACCATGTTAGTTTAATACACATGGATCATTATAATGAATATTTACTTTTTTAGGGTATTTCTGGAGTAGTAGAAATAGCTTTACATCTTAACTATGCCAGACACCATTAACATAAATCAAAATTGGATTTTAATATGATTATCCGGACACCAACATAAAGAGTGTTTCAGTTCTTCACAGCCTACGAGCATTTCCACCAGGAGAGTCCTACTGGTCTACATCTGGGCTCCAGCCCACAGCACTTACAAGACCTTGATGCGATGTGAGCGTCTGCTGAAGGACTTCGTGGTCACACTCACCCTTAGATCTTCCCTCACCCAGTTACACCGAGCATGCTTTGGGCAGAAAGCCATTTTAGGATATGAATGTTTGGCACCTTCGCGAATTTGGTACAACTCATATTTCGTGTAAGGTGCACGCTACAGGATGTAGAGGGCAACACCTGGGCAACGTTGTGGAAACGTGCTGCTCTGCTTCTGCAGATTTGCTTCCGAGGCAGTTTGAGAGGACAAATCCCAAAATCACCAGGTATCTGAGTGTTATGACTTGACACCTTAGGTCGGGAATAACACAGTGCAATGTGTTATTTTGTGATATGGTGCCACGATGGCCCACGGAAAGAGGACGAGGACGGACTGTCCTACAGAGACGTTTCACTGCCCAGCGCTACTCTGGTGCCTGTTCAGTTCGTAAGACCCTCTGAGGAACAGAAGCCCTTCTCGGCTCCTCAGCGCACCCTTTGGCAGGGTCCAGGCTGGCCGTTTAAGGCCCTTTGCGGCGCGCCGCCTTGCTGTTGGCTGCCGCGGCTGGAGCCGCTTTTCACAACTCCGCATGCGCCGGTGCCCAGAGACGCCGGAGCTTTTCACGGCAGCACAAAGACACAGACAAAGGGGAAGACAAACAAAGGATTTCTGAGCACATCAGCCGCTGCCCGACCACTGCTGAGTGTGATAACCGCACAGGGTCGGGCCAGGAGAGCGGCTTTCGAGGGGGGGGTACAGCAGAAAGCCATACCCAAACACTCACACACACACACACACACACACACACACACACACACAACGATATGCTGGTGGAATGACACTCAATTCAGAATTCTGTTTCTGGCCCGGCAGAAAAAGTCTAACATCGGCGTGTTCGAGATCACCGTCCGGGCCTGTTTGGTGAACGGCACGCCTTTTTCAACGGTCAGAAAACACACACTTGCCACGCAGATACACCTCCAAATGAAATCAAACCATTCGGCACAGCGGGAGACGGAACAACAGCAAAAAAAAAAAACAGTCTGCGTTTCTCTTTGAAGACATCAAAAAAAAAAAAAAAAAAAGTCTAGACTCCCGTCTCAGTTCAGTCAGGGAAGGCATGAGACATAATTAAAGCTTTTGGATACAAAAATGATTTTTCTTCATATATTATTGGCTTTCTTGATATATTATTGGCTGTAAAAGAAAGGATGTTATTATTATTTTTGGAAAAAAAGCGTACAAAATGGAAAGTGCATTACTGTACATTACATGATGCTCATTTAGCAGATGCTTTTATTCAAAGCAACAGACAGAGTATAACGCACAAGTTAAACGTAAAGTTTGATGAAATTGGCAATTTACAGTATATGGTTATGCTGTCGTACGTAATTATTCAGTTAAATCCAGTTCAAATTGATTCCAGTTAAATCCAGTCATTTGAAAAAGCATTTCATGAAGAATCACATCTAAGACGGCCTATTCAGGTACATGCATTTTAAGAGAATTAGAGTAAGCGAGCTCAGACCAGGACATTTATGATTAAGGTAATCGTGTTACTGCAGCGCTGAACGCTGCGGTTTGATGAATTACCAGCTCGGCTCGATCTGATCTGCGGGAATGTGCAGCTAACAGACTTCAGCGCCCGGGCTAATCTGGCAGAAGGGCCGCGGCGAAGGTGGCGCAGGTAGCGCATCTCCGATGGCAGTGTGTGCCAGGTACATTAGTCACCGGGAACAAAGAACGAAAAGTGAAAATAGATCAGCCTGCAGCTTTCTTTGGTTTTACGCCCCGAACGCAGCATCCCACGGCGGTGAGGGATAACGGCGACGCCTCGGAGCGGCCACGGAGAGCGGGTGTGCTTTCCCATAATCTGTGACGCTGAACGTTCCCAGTTTCGATGCCATCACCCGAGATCGACCCCGCATTGAAAACAACTGCATGAGAGACATTCAGAGGAGGGGCGTGATCTCCTTCCAATGCGGCACGTTCCCACTCAACGGCAATGAGATTCCATGCCAAGATCCTGGGACAAAGGGGGGCAATATGCCCCCAAAAACAACATTTTCGCGACATTGGCTGTAAAAGTTCATTTAAAAAAATATTTAACGCATTCCGTTTACTTCCTATGTGGGATCTGACCAGTGTCATGGATGCGAGATCGTTCCCAGCCAGAGACAATCCCTGAATGAAAATGGAAATGATCGATTCAGATGACGCAAACACTATTCTTCAGTCATGACCGCATGAAATGATTTAAATGCACACTGCAAAAAAAATAAAAAATTCCGATTGACGGCCCTAAATTATTCATGAAAATGACCTGACACGAAACTGAGCGAAATCAGTCGATATTGGAGAAAACAGCGACTAACGCAAAGCATTATGGGTCATCTGCTTTTTTCAAAAAATGCCCACTCGCAATCCCAGGCAGGGCGTGCGTGGAGGAAACCGAACGCGCCAGATATGTACGGGTGAAGATGCGAGCGCGGACCGGCTGGCGGTGTCATTAAGAACCAAGGTCACCGGCAGCGGACGCGCGGCAGAACCAGGCGCTTCAGACAGACCCCGCGGCAGAAACGTACTGAAGGGTGACGGAACCCGGCGGAAGCCTCCCCCGCCGCGAGGGCTGAATCTCGATCCATATCCGATCCCGAGGGCCGCGTTGGATAAGATTTATACAAGCCCCTCCCCGGAGAGCACTCAGGGGGGCAGAGAGAGTCCCGCCGGGGCTTTGACCACAGATGTTTTAAAGCGAGGTGTGTCACCGTTTTTCCCCGGCTATAAATCCGGTCGTATCGGCGGCGCTGGCCTGCGGGGGTTCATCAGAGAGAGCTGTAATTGCCGACAGGCAAACAACCCCCCCCTTCCCACAGCGGGAACACGAGCCCAGAAAAAAAAAACAAAATCCGTCTCCACTAAATCCGGTTCTTTCACCGTTTTGGGCGGATTTTTGGCACGACGTGAGCTGAAGCCTTGTACCATGCCTGTCATGGAGGTTGGAAATCTTGGCCGATTACACCGCCTTCTGTCAGCCTTACATCATGACGCTCTCATTAAGACCTGGGGAACGTGTTGTCGGGCTGTCCCTCGCCCGCGTACCCGAGGCCGGCTAATGCCGGCACAATCCCCTCCGCTCTGGCACCGACCAGACGCCACAAAAGTAATCCCCCCCACATCCTCCTGCCTGCCAGGGGCCACGTCCAGCCAGATGTTGCTTCCGGAGCGCACCCAAACAGCCACTGGCAGGGAGTGTGAGCGTGAAGGGGACGAAAAAGAAAACCGCTAAAGGACACGAAGCCGGAACAATTCGGGAGACATCTTTCAGCCTCCGTGTAGATGCACTGAAACATTTATGGCGGCCATATTGTGATGAAAGTGATCTGAACATCCATGGATATATTGATCTTGGACATTGTGTCCATAAGTGGTTGGTCAATAAATCAATGAAAAAATATATTGTGCACATCGATTGATACATAAAAAGATTGACAAACGGACAGATACTTTATTGATCCCAAAGAAAATCAATACCTTGGCATCCAGTATTGATGTATCAAAATAAGGTACTGACGTTTTTTTATTATACCTTTGTACTGTTTGTGAATTTATGAAATTCTGCTTTGCATTTAATCAAGTTGTCGTTAAAGGTGATTTTCTACATATAGTCCATTTATGCAGAATATTAAACACAGCATGGTAATTTAATCTTAAGCAACATGTTATGATGGTATCATAACATAATTTGATCTGTCAGAACACCAAACACCATCTCTTGTCTCCGTCCCAGGCATAACTGCAGAAGCTATAACCAGGCTGCCATGGCTGATTTACAGAAATATGTATGTATTTTGCGCATTTCTTTGCCTTTAATCAGTCACCCGTCCGTGTGTTCCTCTAAATAACGAAACGTTATCTTCCTGCTCGGTAATGGAGGCCTCAGCAGCGACTGCAGCCAGGCTTGAAATGTCGAAACAATGGGCCAATAAAAGGCCCAGCATCTCCTCCATTGCCTGGCCGCCTGCTTGACGTTCCTTTAATTAAACTTATGTAAATAGAATGCGTGGCCGTGCCCATTAATCTCGCATAAATACACCGTCGAAAATACGGCGGCAGGGCGGCCTTGCGTGATTAATAAACCGGGGAAACGAAATAAAAAGCGTATTTTCGAACTCGCGCATTACCGTTTGTTTGTCACCGCGATCAGTCGATGGCCCGGTGCATATTTACTGCTGTAGTCGCCCAACTGTAACCGTTCCGTTTTCCCCCCTCAACTCGATCAGACGCATGGGTGAGCACATTTTTGGCGCATTAATGATGAAATTATTGGCATAACGATCCACGAATAGCCGTGTCATCGTCACTCGTCCCGTGACCTCGCCGGAGCGCCCAACGCTGTGGCTCTCGCGTCATTCCTGTCAATTTGTTTGCGTTAGGTTGCGATCTCGCCAGCTCTTCCGAGCTGCAGAATTCTCGCTGTATTGCCGCAATAAACATAACCATCTGAGGGATGGATTACATTAACCTTTAACAAAGGCGAGCCTTAAAGGGGGGCAAAACCTTCGCGCCGATTCTGCTCAGATCAGCCCAAGGCCTCCAGGGCTCATTTCCCGTCCAGTCGGCGAGGACGGTTTACAGAACGTGACTGGCGACTCCCTTCGGCCGTGTTAATCCCACGAACGCGATAAAAACGAAATTAGTATTAAATCGCAGCTGCAGTGCAGGTAACCAACTGGATGGAATACTGTGAATCCAATCCCATAATGCCTTCCAGGAAAACAACAACCTTGTAATAAATGCCCGCTACGTAATTCCGCCACCGGCCTAATGGACGCCCGCGCGGATCGAAGCGCCCGCCCCGGCTTTAATTCATTAGGATAAAGAAGTCTGAGTGCGAAAGGGCCTCTGGATGAATCACCCTCATGCGGCGATATGGGATATCTGGCCCTCCTCCAGGCGCGTGGCTCTTCTCCGAGGGGAACGGAGGGGAGGGTCCATTCCAGGACAGAGGGGACAATGGCATCGTTCTCACAGGGAGCGTTGCGTCAGCGGCATGCGCCAGATACAAAGGGGTACACAAGCGCAGGGCTCATCTCGCCTCTGCGCGGTTTTTAGATTACGCCCCCCGGAACCTCCCTCGGGGGGCCCAAGAAAAAAAAAAAAAAAAAAAAACAAGCTTAAAGAGAGAGAAAGCGGTCAATCCTTCATACTTGGAATACCATCACACCAAGCAGGTCCGCGCATTCACAGGAAATCGCCGCCGTTCCGGGGGAGATCTGAACCGAAGCGGCCCTCCGGAGCCTCGGCTTATATAACACTGCAGCGCGCCGCCAGGCTTATCCTCTTCCACACTGCCGGCCCTCTGAGGTGCTTTCACGTAGCTGCTGGAGATTTAGCTCAATAACCTCGCCATAACCTATTCCCATTTACACAGGCTGTACTGTCAGACATCAGTTTTTGGGGTTTTTTTGCATTTTATTCCATAGTCATAATTCTACATTTCTGTGGATCTGCAGATCTAAATTTACATTTACATTTACAGCATTTATCAGACGCCCTTATCCAGAGCGACTTACAGGGACACAATGGTAGTTACAGGGACAGTCCTGGAGCAATTTAGGGTTAAGTGTCTTGCTCAGGGACACAATGGTAGTAAGTGGGATTCGAACTCGGGTCTTCTGGTTCATAGACGAGTGTCTTACCCACTAGGCTACTACCACCTTTAAATTAATGTAGGTCAAATCACTGCAATAGAATTTCCTTCAGGTGATACAGCCATCTCCTACCACGCCATCCAAGGTCTACATAGGTCTAAATGAGGGAGAATATTGCATTCCTTGTGCCCACGATCAACACTTTTGGGGTAGTTTTGTTACAATTATGCAACTTCGATAAAATATGAAGTAATTTTCAGATTTTTTTTTGGACCCGATAGCAAATCAGAATAATGTATATACGTCAACAAAATGTAAATACATTTCCTATTTTGCTCATGTTGACACTTGACAAATCCAGACTAAAGACCCAGAGCCCAGTTCAATGACGTCAGCGGTTATGAAATTGACGGGAAGAATGATTATGGGGCAAATGTGGCCAGCGATTAGAGCCGAGCGGAACATTACGGATGCAGAGGCGCTTCCCAACTCGCCGGCTGCTCGCTGCTGTCGGACCCCGAGACACGAGCGGCAAGATGATTGCTGTGGGCACGTCGGCGTGGGGAGCCGTGATGAGGGGAGCGAAAACAAAAGGGTTGAGACGGGAGTTTAAAAAGAGAGAAAGGAGAAGGGGGAGGTGCTGGGGGAGGTGGAGAAAGAGGGAATGAGAGCGAGGGAGGGGGGTTATTGAAAGAGACTGGGGGAGGGAAACAGAATGGGATCGAAAAAGAGAGTTGAGCAGGGAGAAAGGGATGAATATTTCTGTTTGAATTACCCCGGAGCATCAAAGCACGGTGCATGGTACCACTGCAACAGTCCTGCAGCAGCACAGGACTAAAATGCACAATAAAGGTGCTGAGAAACTCATTTGTTGGACATATTGCTGACGTGGTTTGGGTCCTCTTGTCCGTTTCGATTCAAGGGTCACTTCAAATCAATGCAATGTGATCACCTTCATCGTATAATGGACCCTTTCTATCCTGATGGGAGTGGTGATGCCCCATCTACAGGATATGAGCACCACTGAAGGCTTAATCAGTATGAAAGTGAAGTGATTGTCATTGTGAGACATTGTGCGCACAAGGAAACGTGTCCTCCGCTTTTAACCATCACCCTTGGTGAGCAGTGGGCAGCCATGACAGGCGCCCGGGGAGCAGTGTGGGGATGGTGCTATGTTCAGTGGCACCTTGGAACCTTCCGAACACGGGTCAGTTTCCTAACCCACTAGGCCACCACTGGCCCAGTATGAAGATGATAAGACCCTCAGCCACCATTTGTCACCCCAAGGTTCTTCATCGCCAACCAGTGTCCTTAACTGTGATGAACCTACTCCCAGCCATGCGAAATCCTTTAACACCATGATCCCAAATGCTCATATTTCCAGTTAAACGAGCGACAGGAACATGACTGTGACTAACAAAGATACGTGCTGAGCAGCCCATTCAAATCTGAGCGTGAGTCATAAGTACGTCTAAAGTGCACGGCTGATAAAATGTACAGGCATGGGCATTTAATCTAGCCCATGGCAACGGAAGTCATGATTACCGTTGTCATGGAAATCTCCGGCTGCAACGAGGGGTCTGATGTGGCTGCCGGTCGAGGCGGTGGAGGGAAGTGGGTACGGCGGACGGCGGGAATCAATCGGGCTATCGGTGTTTACATCTGCCCCGGCTCATATTTCTTCTGCCGCAAACAAGCAGACGGCGTATCCGGTGGTCAGAGGCCTCGCCCGGGCTATGGATTAAGGGGTCTGGGCGAATGAGCTCACATTCCGAACAGCGGGAATTGAATTCTGTGTCCACACGCATCGACCCATTTTAGTTACAGTGGAAATGTCTTCTTAGAATGGAGCCGAGCTGCACGGGTTTCCGTATCAAACGGCCTGGACTCACGGAATTTGGTTTCTTGACAGCAACCCCGCGGCTGCTCACGACCGCAGACAACGGCGAGGTGCAGAGCCAAATTAAGAGGAGCTTTTAAGGGGTCAAAACACTTAAAAAAATAAAAAAACAGAACCTCCGGGCAGAGCTCGAGAATAAATGAACTGCGTTTCTGAACGCAATATTAAGCAGTTTGGCTGAATGCCTTGAGACTGTAAAAAAAAAAAAAAAAAACTGAGTCATGGTCTGTCGTGCCAGTTTAATTTCCCAGCATGCCGAGAGAAAACGAACTGGCAGAATGTTGCTAAGGTGTGGCACGAACATGATGGGCGGGGCCTCGGCACCTCCATGATACGAAGAACATTCCATTACTGACACTGCTTTCTGTCTAACAGAGCTGCAGAAACGGGGCGAGTGCGAAAGAATACGTCTATGTGTGTGTCCTTCACTATCTACCATGCATCCAAATGCGGTCTGCATCACCTGCTGAGCTGTTGGTGCAGGAGAGCGCCGATGCTAATGCAGGCATCCGCCGAATAACGCCCCATCAGCTAACATGCATGAGGGGGGATGGGGGAAGAGAGGGATGGGGAGGGGGAGCAGAAGGAAGCGAGGCAGGGATATAGTGCACGGAAAAACAGACAACAGACAACTTTTATCTTCTGTGAGCTTTTCCAGGCTTCGCGAGAATAGAGGGAGAATATTAGCTGCGGAGGAAGATTAAAAACCCAAAAACGCAGCGGAGACAAAGGACGCGCTCTCGATACGGAACGATGAAAAAAGGCACAGAAACGAGATGCCACTTTTGCGTTTTTTTTATGGTAATAACAGTTCAATTTTCCCAGACATCGAACGCTGTGCTGCTCAGCGCGTGACGAGCGCCACAACTGAGGTTGACGTTTCGCACAAAATTCCTTCTTCCCGCTTCTGACTGGGATCAACGCCTGAAAATGTCAAACTACGACAAAAAAAAAAAAAAAGATTTCGCGGAGTAGTCAGGTGAAAAAAAGAGGGAGTTGTGACCTCGATTCAGAATTAATTATAGCTTTGACCTGGTATTTACTCATCCTTTGCACCAAACGCTGGGTAAAAGTGATTGAAGATGCCGGACCTGCAGAATGGACGTTCCTGAGACTGTGGGAACCTTGAAAAGGCGCTTTCAGTTGTCAGGCAGCAAGTGGCATTACGAGTTTAATAATACTTAACAATACTTTTCAATTCATTGCTTTATTGTCGCTACCTCACCCATGTTCGCTCTTCTGAATGCGGGGCAGAGGTGGCCTAGCGGGTAAGGAGGCGGTCTCGTAATTGGAAGGTTTCGATCCCGAACCGCCAAGGCACCGTCCCCACACACTGCTCCCCGGGCGGCCTTCATGGCTGCCCACTGCTCATCAAGGGTGACGAGTTAAGAGCAGAGTACACCTTTTGTTGCGTCACCGTATATCACAATAGCGATGGTTTTCGCTTTTTTGCATACACACCGGTAATGTTACACGTTTTAGTATTGTCGGCTGCATTGCCTGCCTTCTGTCTTTGTGGTCCTTATAGCGATTATGTTGCTTTGGTGAAGTTTGGAGTAAATTAGAACACTGCGTGTTCAAAATTAGATTGCGTTTATGTGTTTGCGCCCAAAATACCACATAAACTCAGAAGCTCATTTTGCTCGGGACCATGAAATATTTCAACCAAGTGACAACAAATGTGGAGTGAAAAACACACAATTTTTTTTTTTGTGCTTGCACATGGTCCCTAGATCAGAGGCCGACCACTGATGACCATTCACCACGCCCGTAACTGTACACATCTAATAAACCGACCATGATGTGTTGAGACAAGTCCATTCCAACTAGATATTATTGATAATCCAGATACTTAATGCAGCAATATCCGAAAAGGTCAAGATAAACTCCAAATCCACTCCGTTAAACAGACAGGAGACAACGCCAGTGTCAATCATTAGGCATCAGCAGTCATGGTTGACTTGATCATACGGTTCAAAAGAGGAGACACAAAGCTAATCTCAGCAAAGATGAAAGCTGCTCTTTCAGACCACTGGGACACTGAAAAAAACATGGCAACCTCCGTCTGGAGAAATTTTTGTTCTGTGCTTTTTGATCTTTGGTGAATAAGGTCTGTCCAAAAATTACAGTTGGAGAATAAGCGGTGGACCTCTGAACATGACACTTCCTGCAAGGTAGGCTTCAGGTGAAAATTCCCTAAGACAATACATGCAGGTAGTTCTTCATAAAAGGCCAATGGGAGTTCTTATATAGTTTTTAAAAGCGTTTGGTGGGCTTGCAACCTTTTAAATACACAATTACTATACCACTTACCCCTCTTCCACAAGCAAAAAGCTGGTTCTACTTCTGCTATTTATAGGACTAGAGTGTCATATCATTAAATACTAGAATCGGCACATATTTTTCAATTACCATACCAAATTAGGCGATCCAGTTTTCCCTGCCACTGACTTCAAGAATCTGCTTATCACCTTTAAAGCTTTGTATGGTCTTGCTCCCATTTATCTTACTAAAGGACTAGTCCTTCATTAACCCACCACACTCGCTTCGTTCTGTGGGAGAAGGCTTACTGCTGGAAACAGGGCATTTGCTTACAGAGCCCCAAATCTTCTGAGGAATGTACTGAGGAACGAGGGATTCAGACACAGTATCAGTATTTAAATCCAGGCTAAAAACCTACTTATACAGTCTAGCCTTTAACAACACTACCCTCACCATTAGTAACGCTGCAGTAGCTAGTGAAATGTCCAGTTCTCTGTTCAGTTACTGTCATTTGTTGCAATCTCATCACTAACTCACTCTTCTCTTTTCACCATCCACGGCACTATATCGTGCCTGGGGAGTTTCCTGGTTCGTAGCGATCACCTGACATGGCCGACCTCCATGGACTGTCCTACTTGGCCTTCTGCTGACCCCTACCTAACACACTACCTGGCTGCTACTTCATTATACACAAGTGGACTGCAATAACCTTCATATGCCATCATCATTTTCTGGATGTACGTCATTGTAATCCAGTGCTGGTTCCTCTGGAGGTTTTCTTTACATTTACATTTACAGCATTTATCAGACGCCCTTATCCAGAGCGATTTACAATGAGTAGTTACAGGGACAGTCCCCCCCTGGAGCAACGTAGGGTTAAGTGTCTTGCTCAGGGGCACAATGGTAGTAAGTGGGGTTTGAACCCGGGTCTTCTGGTTCATAGGCGAGTGTGTTGCCCACTAGGCTACTACCACCCCTTTCTTCCTGTTGATGAGGCACAGATTCCAAACTGGCCCTGGAACTGCAATGATGGACAAGAATGAACCGATAAGTAAGGCCACTGGGACAGGGCCCAAGGCACGAGTCCCACTGAATCCAGGACTTAAGGCAAAAACCCCACTTTACAAAAAGCAGGCTGACTTCATTGTAATGCAAAAACGGCCAACTCTGAAAGGTCTTTAAAGTACAACAAGTGCTAAATCAGTAAACATTTCATTCTCCCGCAGAGTGTGGCACAATGTCACTTTCAAAGCAGGCCTCTGGTGGCAGGCGCTGCTTAAAGAAGGGCAAGGGTGAATCTGAAATGCCTCCCGCGGTGCAGAAAAGCAGGAAGAGCACATCTCCCCCCCAAGCCATTGTCACCGATCGCCATTCAGCTCTTCCTCACGGGTAAATAAACGTTGCAAGTGCCTGATACGCGGCAATTTCCCCCTTAGAGCCATTCAACTACTGCAACGCGGCGTAAACAAAGGGCCGAGAACATCCCAGCTTGTTCCAAATATGTCAGCTTTTCATCAGCCCCCCAAATCCTCAGACTTCAGCTGAGATATGGAGAGAAGAAAGGCACGTTGGCCCCCCCAATCTCCCGCTGCGGCTTCTGCCAGACGCCCGTGACACTGGCACGCTCCAACTGCCCGATTGTCAGAGAGCTGCTGTCCTGCCACGTTCACCCGTTTCAGTGCCATTTAGCCGCATGGCCCATGAAAAGGGGGCTGAAACGAACTGAAAATGTAGAAGGGGGATCAAAGCGAAGCCGTCTGCCCGCTCGTTCGTCTACTCTGCAGAATGCAAGGGCGAAAACGTACAAAACGGCGAGAGAGAAAAAAGCAAGACAACGCGTCTGCAGAGAAAGACTTCCAGCGGGGTGCTATTGAGGGGAGAAGATTGCTCTTCATGGAAACCTCTGAAACGTTAGAGCTGTGGTCAATATCGGTAATCTGAATCAAGAACTGCAGTGAGTCTACAGAGCGGAGCCCCGCCCCCCCACCCAGTGACTGCAGAAACCGTGTCGCGTGGCTTTAACAATCGTTTCACGTCCAGTGTAACAAAGGCAGAGAAACCGTCTCAGCAGACAAAACAAGTGCGTCCAGCGATCACTACATTATCTAAAATATGGGGGTTGGGGTCTCCCAAAGTGGAAGAATCTGAGGTCGCCCCGCTGCGACCAGCCATTCGGGGTGGAAAAGTCTCGTAATCTCCCTGTGGTTCAAGCAACAGAGACAT
The DNA here is from genome assembly GCF_900700375.1 of Denticeps clupeoides. Taxonomy (NCBI): domain Eukaryota; kingdom Metazoa; phylum Chordata; class Actinopteri; order Clupeiformes; family Denticipitidae; genus Denticeps; species Denticeps clupeoides. The sequence goes on from NC_041725.1 coordinate 13,846,802, forward strand.
ATTAGGAACATTTCGAATTCTAAACCAATCAGAGATCGTGAATGGCGGGGCTGGTCTCTGATTGGCTGTGGTCCAGTTTGAAAGTGCGCGTGCTGCAGTCGGACAGAAAGAGAGGTGAGTAGCCTGGACCTGTCAGATACACAGAGTTCCTGTAGCTCCCGGAATAGAGCTTTTACCAGGCCTTGAAAGTTTCCCCGAGCCCCACAAGTACAGCTATTTAAAAGCCCGAATCCAAAATTACTGTGGTGGCTACATGCTTTTATTAATATTTAAATGCAATTTAAACACGTTAGACACCTTTCCACTGCAACCAGAATGTAATCGGCTAAACTCTGTTTCACCGCCTAAACATCAAATCGTGCTACTCCAAATGCATCGCTTGACCACTCGTTTACCGCACAATCCTGAGTAAAATAATAGAAATTAAACTCATAATGCATCTATAAAACACAGCAAATGCAGAGATAAATGTACTGGCCCAGTGTCCCCTCTCCCCACTGCCGTTCGGCAACAGGCAGCAGCAAACAGATCAGGTTCGAGCCCTTAAAACATTTCCACTTTTAATCTAGTTTCCGTTCTTGTAGAATTAAACTTCAAATAAAGAACATTATGTTAACGAGGATGTTATGTTAACAATGCAGTTGTAAAACTGCATTGTTCAATGTGATGACATCAAAAATCAGTGCTCGCCATTGCAACACGTGCAAAAAGTTAGTCCTAGAGCCCTGGGTATTAATAATTTGTCCATAACAAGAGAGAAGCAGTAACAACATTCTTTACTCGACTGTTGTAAGAATCTACGCCTTGAGCGCAGAACCGTGCAGAATATACCTCTAGTACATTATATTTAGTTTGTCCCAGGCACGTGACCCCGTCTCACCAGAGGTACTGCAGTGAGAGCGGTGGGGGGTTTATAAAGGACTAATGAGGACAGGGACACAGGACTTCTGCCACAGACAGTTCATCAGGCAGACAAGCCAAGGCAAACACACCCTATCACAGGAAGATCAAAGCTCCGGCATGCTGCCTAACGTCCTGCACTACACACTGACCCCCGCCTGAACCACACACTCGACATGCGCCGCATGAGGCATTAAAACACAGCGGTGCATGAGCAGTGACGACTAGCAGAGGCAGGCTGGGTAATAAAATTAAATTCCAAATGTTTTCTTAACCCCCAAATTTCCCACAAGGCCCAAAAAGCAAAATAAAATGTTGGTTTACGAGTAACGTTACTCCACAATCCTAATAGTCCAGTACAAGTAAAAAGAAGTCATCCAAAAATTTACAAAAGTACAAAAGCATTCAGACCCCCTAAAACGTTTCACTATTATATTGCCACCATTTGCTTAAATCATTTAAGTAATTTTTTTTCCTCGTTATTGTACACACAGCACCCCATCTTGACATTAAAACACAGAATTGATGACATTTTTGCAGATTTATTAACAAAGAAAAACTGAAATGTCACATGGCCCTAAGTATCCAGTATTCATATCCACTCAGATGTGTGCGCGTTGGTATATTAAATAAACAACGATACTGATTCCTTCCGCTACAGAAAACGTATACTGATCTACCTTCAGGAAACATTTACGTTAAAAGGGTCTATGTGCAATACCGGGGTTCTATAGTCTTTCCTGGTTTTAACACGGTCGCATCTGCCATTTTTCATTCCGCGTCTGTGCTGTTTTTTTTCAAAAAGTTACTCAAATAAAAATCCAGCTGGATTAAATTAAACAACACAACATTCATCATACAAAATTTGTCAAAATCAAAATAAAAAGTATGGACATTGCGCCTCGACTGCCCCCAGATTCATCCACCAATTTGTCAAAGACATGGTTGCCCCGCCCTGAGCGTGACAACATCCTTTATAGTTAAGTTCTTTTTTTTTTAAAATGGAGAGGAAACCAAAACACCGCAGTTGTGGCATAAAGAAAAAGAAAACTACTTTGGGAAAAATCACAACTCTGTTACGGCAAATCCTGGATGAAGGGGACGAATATAAAACGTAATACGTCGTTTCCTGCCGTAAGCTGCAGGAATCCGCACTTCGTTCGTCTCGTGGCACGCATCGTGGTCAAAAATTGATTAACCTTTAGGCGCGAGCGCAGCATCAAAAACTGCCGCATGTGACACGTTTATAACGCCGGACGACACCGAGCAGCCTTTACTGGCGGGAGAGGAGCCGGCACGCCGCATCCGGAATGAGCGGGCCTCGATTGAGCGCTCACACGTGTTGCGCCTCGGTCCGAACGATTAATAAGGTCACAATGTGGTCTTATCTCCACACTTCGGAGATTAATATGGCAAAACGCAGCTCGCGCAGCCGAGAGCTTCGCGACTCGTTGGGGGGAAGAAGAAAAAAGTCGACCGTTCCTTAAACAATCAAATGTAATGAGAACGTACGAGCAGAAGAGGGAGCGGAACGACCCCTCATTCGCGTGATGGGATCCTACGCCAATCCTAAATTGTTCCAGAGGGATAAATGGCGGCGATCGCCCAAATGCATTTGCAACGATCATGACTTTGGAAATCGAATACACGCTCAGGGCGGAGATTAAAAAATGTCACGAGCTGAATCAATCAAAACAACCAAAAAAAAGCCTGTGATTGTATTACAGCATCACGCCGCCTTCAAACAAACTAACCTCACCAGACAATTATTTCCTGATAGAATTAAATCCACCTTAAAGGGAAAGCGTGTCTGTTATCCCGTCACCTTATCTAAATTATAGCCCTCGTTGCCGACTTGTTAGCCGGGAAAGATTAACGACGCCCACCCCCCCTTTATTAGCGCCAGTAAGTGCCGGTAGCATGGTGCAGCTCTGTGGTGGTGGCTGAGGAACATCTCAGATTTCCCCCTCCACGTAAGAACTTCCAGAGCACCTTCAAGTTCCACTCCCTAGCGGGCCTATGAACCAGAAGACCCAGGTTCAAATCCCACTTACTACCATTGTGTCCCTGAGCAAGACACTTAACCCTAAGTTGCTCCAGGGGGGGACTGTCCCTGTAACTACTGGTTGTAAGTCGCTCTGGATAACGGCGTCTGGTAAATACTGTAAATCAGAGCGCGCATTTACTTGATACATGCACCACTTCTAATTCATTGAACTTGATACATTACTCTTTTTCATATTTTTTCAGGCATAAAAATGCTGCTAGAATTGCTGGCATTGTTCGTTCAAGGGCTGTACTGTGGCCTCTGATGGGGTTGGACCAATACGTTCACAGAAAATATCCTGATTGTACAATATTCTTTGGTGACCTCCATGCTGTACAGCCTGAATTTTTGGGTCCCATAACAACACTGTGTGGTCCTGTGAGAATACAATTAGTTACAAAAACAACACTTTCAATAATCAATCACACTTGACAGCGTGTTGTATTGTGATGGATCTGTAAAGCTATTTACAATACAAATGTCATGTTTATCTAATTGTTGTTTCATCCTTGTGTAGCTATGGACACCAAGCACTGGTGAACAGATGATGAGCTGCTTTTAGGATACTGGTTTCACTGGTGACCAAGCTAGAATGTTCTGTGCTCAGATAACTGACCTGCATTGTCTAGCCCACCATGAAAATCCTTGGGAATATATGAAAATATCATTTAAATGTACAGTACAGGCCAAACAGTTTTCTTGTGTTTTCTTTATTTTCATGACCATTTACGTTGGTAGATTCTCACTGAAGGCATCAAAACTTTGAATGAACACATGTGGAGTTCTGAACTTAACAAAAAGTGGAGACCTGGTCTCCACAGTCACCGGACCTGAACCCAATCCAGATGGTTTGGGTTGAGCTGGACCACAGAGTGACGGCAAAGGGGCCAACAAGTGCTAAACACCTCTGGGAACTCCTTCAAAACTGTTGGAAAAGCATTTCAGGTGACGACCTCCTGAAGCTCATCGAGAGAATGCCAAGAGTGTGTAAAGCAGTAATCAGAGCAAAGAAACTAGAATATAAAACATGTTTTCAGTTATTTCACCGTTTTTGTTAAGTACATAACTCCACACGTGTTCATTCATAGTTTTCAAGTCTCAGAAACCTCAGAACCAAGCCTGCCTTACAAATCAGGTGGTCATTTTCACAGTTTCACAGTCTACTAAAGCCACCAATCATTTCATTCGAAATAAAATAACCAATTTGCTGAATACCATACGTTCAGTGTACATGCACATGTAAACTGAAAATTGAATTTATTCAGACTGTTTGTTGCCTTCCACTGATCGCTGGAAGAAAAAAATCATTCACAATACTTTCTCAGAATCTGCATTCTGGAAGGTCACGAATTTGCATGATGCCAGAGGATACCAGTGGAAACCCACTCCAAGAAGAACACGGAGACCCCCAGGTACATCGGCATCACAAATCGAAATACCATCCAACGTGGCCTTAAACATGGCCCAGCGAGATGATGAAAATAATATGTACTCGACATTTCCATGAGCCTCAGGCTGGCTTCTGAACTCGCACTGAGAACCACGTGAGGGTGTTGAAGGCGCGCTATAGGCCTAATAAGAACGGCAACAATAGTGCAGGTCAGACCTCCTCCTTCCTTAGACTGGCAATATTCCCCCTCTGAGATAGAGAGATGTTTCAGACTCCAGTGGCTTCGGCGTGAGAGGAGAACATTGATCAAAGGCATCTGAGTAGCCCGTCCGGCCTCGTGCGCTTTTATCGTTTTATCGCCCTCAAATCTCCGCCTGTTCCTGTCTGGGTTTTTTTTTGGTTTGGTTTTTTAGCATTTGTCACCACAGAAACAAAAGGGAAATTCCAGCTTTTTTTTTTTCCGGTACAGGCACCATAATTCCTGAAGGCATTTCCATTGTTCCGCAATCAGGTGCTCAGCTATCCGCTCCTGTTTCTAATGCGCTTCTCTGCATTCTTGCAATCTTACGGTCCAATTAGCAATGCAAAAATGTTCCTTCCACTCCTCTCACCTTCGGATTACGAAGAGGGGGTGACATATTCCCTCAACTTGGCCCGTGAAGACGCAGAGCGGGCAGTGCAACTCCATACACCTGTTATATCTGAATCCTCGAGGCTACAGCGCTAAAAGTATCTTCTCCGGTCCTGATCACCTATCCGCAGGAGCAAGCGGCTCCGGATTCAGCACAGCAGCCACGTTATCCCTGCTCGGTGCCACCGGCAAGTTCAGAGCGTCTGTACAGACTTTTTTTTTTTTATGGAATTCAAGGTGCATTTATTTTGAGCGGAAATTGTTAACGATGGCTTTCAAACATTCGTAACCCGTCGGCTCCCGAAACCACTGGCATTAATGAGCTCCAGGCGTCCTTCATCTCTCAAATACGGTGATTAAAAAAACCAGGCTGTGATCCTGGTTTATGGTCACCTCGGTACAGTCCCTCAACTCCCAATGTCGGGCTCTAATTTGGCAGTAATAGAGTAGATTATAGGATGCAACTTTAATTTGGAAAAGCTTTGCGAATGTAAAAATGTTGGAGGTTGGATTCGATTTTTCCTAATGCCGGTCATTTGATCCAAAATTCAAAAGAAAAAAAAAAAAAAAACGAGAATGCGGTGACATTCTGTTTCAGGGCATATCGCCCAGCCCTAATTTCCAAGATCCGCCCCATTGCTTAACTAGGATGCCGAAATTGATTTTGTAGCTTCAGCTAAAAGACCCCATGAGACAAGTTTAGTACAATACACAATAACATGTCCGACTTACATTAACATTTACAGCATTTATCAGACACCCTTATCCAGAGCGACTTACAATCAGTAGTTACAGGGACAGTCCCCCTGGAGCAATTTAGGGTTAAGTGTCTTGCTCAGGGACACAATGGTAGTACGTGGGATTTGAACCTGGGTCTTCTGGTTCATAGGCGAGTGTCTTACCCGCTAGGCTACTACCACCCTACTTTAGGGCCATTAAAGTATTTTTTAAAAAATAAGGCGCCGCCCCTCCCCGTTGGGGTTCTAAAAGGAACCCTGAAAGGCCACTGAAGCGGTCCGGTTTTCCGCCCAGCTCTCTAAGCCTCCGGCCACTCACGCCACCCACAGCAGCGGAAAACGGCGCGATTACGCCGCCCGGGTTCCAGTCCCTCCCCCCGTGCGGTCCTGCACATTAGAATGAATCGGCGAGGCCGAATTAGAACCGCGCGAGATCCATTTCATTTTACATCCGAGATGCATCGTCCTCATCGATTTATCAGCCGCCCGCTTCTGAAGACATCAAAGCTGCGGCGGAGACTTGGCCGAGGACGGACCATCGGGCCCAGAACCGAGACACGACGTAACGTATATAACAAAAACGGTTACGCAGCGGCCAGCCATTTTCCGCATTAATAATGAATCGCAGAAACGTAATTAACGCGCGAGTCCACGGCGGGCCACGTGGAGAACCTCTGAGCCTCGGCCTCCTTCAGCCTCGAGAAGGCTCCGGCGTGAGCCTACGTTTCGGTCCCACTGCACCGTTGCCATGGAAATAGCCCCAGCGATGCTGAGGGGTGGAAAGCGTCTCCGGGAGTCGGGCCACTTCCTGCCTGAACATGCGCCGGGGCCGGCGCGTTCCCGCTCCGCGTCCCGCTGCGATGGAGTCAGCATTAATGAGCCTCCGCTGAAGGAACAATGACGCTGCAAAAAAAAAAAAAAAAAAAAAAAAAAGGGCCGCCGACCCCCCGGCGCTGAAGGGTCACCGACGAGCTGGCAGGATCGGGCCCGACGTGGCCGCCGCGTCGGTTTAGTTACACATTCACGCCGTAGCGCTGCTAACAGGTAATCCGTACAGAATGTAAGAGGTTACAAATTAGGAGCGTCTTGCATCAATGTTTAACCCCCTGTTAATTCTTCACGCGTCACGATGAAAAAGACGACAGTACGCCGAACTCAATTCTCCCCGCCGGCGTACGTTCAGACAAGGCTGCAGCCTTCGTTTTTTTTTTTTTTTTTTTTTTTTAAATAGACCATAAATTTTTTTCTTTTATAAAATATATACTTTTAGGCCGCGGCAAACGTGCGAAATCCAGGAGGGGCAACGGTGAAGGAGAAAAAAAGAAAGAACGCCATGGATGCAGGTCCTTGTACTGAATACGTCTCCGGTGATAAATAACCCAGAGTGACCTTTCCTGAGTGCTGCGCTATAGGCTAAAACACGGACCAGCGGTGTGTGTTGTGCCTGTCAGGACATTTTTTTTTTTTTTTTTTTTTGCAGTATCATCCTCTCTCACCCCACCCCTGTAAAAAAAAAAAAAACTCCCAGAAACACACACAGTGTGTACGCCATCTGGCCGTGCAGCGCTTATCTCTACTCCCAACAATGAGGCAGACGTGCCCGCCACTCCACGGCCCGATGCTGCGACGCTTGACCCCCCCCACACACACGCTCGCATTGCCACAGCAGCATACGACTGCTTAAAAGTCCACGATTCACCATCCCCAGTTTTTTTTGTTTTTTTGGGGGGGGGTTGTGGGCGCATACGAAGCCCAGCCAAGCATCTGGAGACACGTACCTGGGTGTCACCGAGAGAAGGTGAACCACAGCGCGCCAGTACCGTGTCACACACGCGTACATACAACGCGGCCCGTCCCTGCACGTGACAGCAACACCATTTCTGTGCATCTATACTTTTATATACACTGTGTGTTTGTGTGTGTATGCATGCGTGTGTGTGTGTGTGTGTGTATATATACATATACATACATACATATATATATATAAATTTTAAAATACATTTTAACTGTTTGCTCCCATCCCCCCTGAGATCAATTTAATTCTCTGATCTTGCGATAGATAGATAGATAGATAGATAGATAGATAGATAGATAGATAGATAGATAGATAGATAGATGAGAGCATTATATATATATATATATATATATATATATATATATAAATGAGCTATATGAGAATATGTGTTATGTTTTGTATATAAATGCTTTGTAGGGAAACGTCTATTAGCAGAAGAATCCAGAAGAACGGCGCAGCGGACTTTAATATTCATAATAACAAACAATGGCGACGGTGGCGGGGCAGGCGCCACCGCGAACGGGCATCCACGTCGCCCGCGCAGCGCGATCCGTCCGTCCGACCCGGGCGCACGGAGATATAACGCCGCGATCCCCCCACCCCGTGTTAATGAAAGGCCGACGGCGTCACGTCGTTAGCCGCTGCGGTAGCGGCGTCGGGCCTCGATATCCCCGCTAACAATGATGTCAGGAGGGGGGGCGGTGAAAGCATCACGTCAACATTACCGCCGCAAAAACGTGAAAAACCACTATATATATATATATATATACACACACATAGAAATATGGACGTAAATATGGAGACCGCGTCCCTAAATATCGGGGGACGCGGCGCGCCGGACCGTCCGCGATGCTGCACATCTGCGCCGGATGCTGCGGCCGCGGCCGCACGCTGCTCACCAGGTTCAGCACCGTCTCCACGATGTCCCGGTTGCTGACCTCGCCGACCTGGATCAGCCCGATCAGCACGGCGAATTTCATCTTGATATTCCGGATCGGCACCGCCGGGTTGATCACCCCGGCCGGCAGCACCATGGAGCCCGAGCCCGACACCATCATCTCGCCGGCGGAGGAGCCCGGAGCTCCCTTGTGCCCGGGAGCCGGGGCCACGTCCCGGTCCACGAGCGTCGTAGAGCCCGGCACGGGCACCGGCTTCACGCTCGACATCTCCGGCGGCCGCGGTCGCACCTGCTCCTAGTCGGTGTGCAGGAGCATCAAGGACGGCGGGGGGGAGAAAAAAAAAAAACCAGGGAAATTTCTGGAACAGCCTCGCGCGACAAGATGGGAGAAGAAAGAAGAAGAAGAAGAAGAAGAAGAGGCGACGGGGACGCGCAGGGGTTCCTCCTTCCCTCCGGCTTAGATCCACGGGTTGTGCGGAGCAGAGGGGCGCCCGTCCGGTCAGAACGCTCGCCGAGCGGCCGTGCTAGCGGCGGTGATCTCAGCAGAGCCGCCCCGCGCCAGCAGCAGCAGCAGCAGCATCCAGCTCGCCGCCATGTTGCCGCCCCCTACCTGCAGCGGCGCTCAGCGCCACGCCTGCGCGGCGGCGGGGGACAGGTGGACCTCACGAACCGGCCCATCCACACACACACACACACACACACACACACACACACACACACACACACTTCCCTGCGTACGTGTGTGTGTAAGGGTCCACGGTACGACTGAGTTATAAATAAAGCTTTTATCTCGTGATAATATCGTAATATAATACTCTTTTAATTTCTTCCCCGTTCCTCGTGTGAAGGAAGAAACTGTCCCTCAGTATTGTTATTATGATGATGATGCAGCGAAATGGTGAAAGAAAACTTTTCAATAGTCCAATAAACTGGCACTGTGACGTCAGAAATGAACCTGCCCAGTCCGGTGGGCGGAGCCAGAGAGTATGCATATAACTTAAAGCATTCCAGTTACAATGAAACGTTACAAGGCTTGTGAAAGTTGCAACTGAATAGCTGTTTAACGCTATCTTGCATGATATAGCATGAGTGGAGACGCACTCGTGTATGAATTTCTTTTAACTTGAAGACTGTGCTGAGTACATGTGGCAACAAATGGCATGTAGTTGGTTAATGTGTAATGTGTAAAAAAAAGATGGGCTGTCAACAATCCGAGATGTGTTGAACCGCAACAAATCTCGCAGAATTGTGGTCGGACGTGTTGTGACACCGTGTACCGCTCAATTCCACAGTGCGCTCCTCTTTAGGATTTACACTTTAGCACCATTCCACTGCAAGCCCCACCGCACTGATCCCCGGTGTCGCATGCCTGTTGTGCTCCACCGAGTGACATTGGGGAGATCACATCGTATTAAAGGGAAAGCTGGCCTCAAATTGTTCTCCTGAATATCATTTCTCAACATGGCAGTAGAAAAACTGAGTTCTGTTTGCTCGGTTGTGAAAGGCTGTTAATTGGCTATTTATGACTGCAGTCACATGGACAGTTGGAGCACCTGCCACCAATATACTTTCCATTGTGCTTCCCTCATTTCAGGCTTTTCTATTCCTTTATTTGATAAAGATGATGGCCTTGTTTTACCATCATTTTCTTGCGGCACTCACATTTGACCAACATTGCTCATCAGACTGATCACATGTTCAGCTTAAAATTATATCTTGATGTGTTTTTATTATTGCTCGTAATTGGTATGGGAGGGGAAAAACGAATCCCTCTTTAATTACAACAATAATTTCATGCCTTCTGATGATGAACGCACACACACACACACGGACATAGATTGCATTCGCAACTTAATTGTCTGTTCAAGCAGCACTGATAAAAAAACTTGTGTGACTCTCCTGTGGCCTGTGACGCCAGGATTCCCAAAGCCATTCCAACCCTGCACTTCAGCCACAAGCCGCAGAGGTATTAGATAAAAGAACCGCTTCAACACAATCATAGCTTCTCTGTAATGCCATGCTTTTGACACGTTGTTAAAGAACACACATCACCTAGGTGTAGATGTGTCACAGTCGGTCAAATATCTACCATAACCTTTAAAAGCCGGGACATTTGCTGAGTGACAGATATTTCGGGCATGGAGAAGCAGGTCTTTTCTTTTTTTAATCCTCTGAAATGGGTTGGTTATTTGTGGGACCGCTGTTTAACCACCGTCCAGGTTATTTGATGTGCGGGGTTGAACAAGAACATTCATTATCTTAAAATAGACCTAAATAACCGGCTACTGAGCTAAACAATACTCTGCGCGGCCGGAAACAAAATTCTTTGCTCAACAACGTAATGGGTGTAAATGAGGTTAACACACCGCTATTACTAGTGAAAGTGTGCTTTAAATTGACCTGTGCATCTAATAACCACTAGAAGTTTGTACAGTAGAGAATGATAAAAAACAAGAAGTATGACAAGTTCCACTGTTTATATGCGGTATAGTCTCAGACTTTTGGACCCGCCCCTCACACTTTTAGCTCAGATATGAACGTATTACTTGACTGATTATGAGCCCTGTTGGTCCTGTCATCGCTGTGGGCCCCTACCCGGACTCGAACTCCACCTTTTTCGCCAGTCGCACGCTCCTTTATATGGAAGATGCCAGCACGCCGACTGATAAATTATTACTCGCATCACTCTTCAAACACACACCGCAGACAGAGGCGAGGCGCGGAAGCGCATTCGGTCTGACACACGACACACTGCATGCCACGCAGTCATATTTAATTCATACCAATCGCTCCGATTTCTCTGATAACGTCCATTAGGCATTGGCCCGGAGTGTGAGTTTGTGTGTGTGTGTGTGTGTGTGTGTCTGTGTGCGGTGGTGCAATGCATCTGAGGGATGGTAATTCTGGCCCAGACCTCGCGGTCATCATCTGTCTACTTAATTGACGTGAAACTTCATTATCCTGGAGGAAAATCTGATTTGTGGCTTGGAGGACAGCAGCAATTATAAACAAATGAATTAATAAATAAACAAATAAATAAATGGCACATAGTGCCGTGAAAAGATTGCAGATACGCTGCAGCACGGTGGAATGGCTGTATTAGCTGTGTAACTGAGATGTGGTTTTATTTGGGGGGGGGGGGCAGGGCCACTAGGACAACATAAATGTGGAATTTCAAAGCATTTCAATTTTACTGGTTGCTTCACAGAATTCCTGAAGTCCAGTCGGAAAAGGAAAACACACCGCATGCCATCAATGGCACAAAATTAATTTACATTTACATTTACGGAATATGGCAGACGCCCCTATCCAGAGCGACTTACAACGTGCTTCCAAGTTACCATCGATGAAGTGATCGATTCTGGTTCACTATGTTGTAGTTTCTGTACAGAAGTCAGACAATAAGAAGGTTACAATTTAATCTAAATATTCTCTAAAGAGGAAGGTCTTCAGCTGTCGTTTGAAAGTGCTCAGTGACTGAGCTGTTCTGACCTCGAGGGGAAGTTCATTCCACCACCGAGGGGCCAAGACAGAGAAGAGTCTAGATGAGTGTCTTCCTTTTACCTTCAGAGATGGAGCAGTACTGGAGGCTCGGAGTATACGAGGTGCAGTGCGAGGTGTAATAAGGGCTGTGAGGTAGGATGGTGCTACTCCATGTTTGGCTTTGTAGGCCAGCATCAGTATTTTGAATCTGATGCGTGCAGCTACTGGGAGCCGGTGGAGGGAACGTAGCAGAGGGGCGGTGTGGGAATTCAATAGAAACATAGGCCCTCTGACCCTTTGTATTTTGGTGTAGAGTGTCATTATGTACTGTGTTACCATACATCATGTACACTACAAGCCAGAAGTTTATTACAAAAATGGCTGGATACTGTTTGCAAATAACTTGTGTCCAAACCCTGTCAGCACTTTTTCCAAGAATGCAGTTGAATTTATATTTAAGTATTTCTTGTAGTGAACTTTTTAAAAAGTGCATTTTTAACACCAAACATATGACCCATAGTGTATGTACTAGGTTATAACATGGTATTTGGTCCTGTGAGATGAAATGCTGCCTTTGGGGATATTAGTGGTAGCTCTCTGCTTTCAGATCGATAAGGTGAATGATAAGTGAGTGACGATGCCTTTAGTGTAAATTATGCATGATTTAGTAACTACAGTAAATGCATGGATGAGGCTCCATGGCACATTATTACACTTGGGTGAAAGTGAGGAGATTTTTCCTAACCACTCGACTCAGGCATCACAGCGCTCCGGTCGGAAAAGTGAAGGACAGCCTGAGCTGTCAATTCCTCGCACACACAGCCTTGCGAGGCCCTGAGATGGACGGGAAGACCCGAGCAGGAAGCTCTGAATCGGCGGGTCGTGTGCCAGCAGGGCCTGTGCGGATGTTGCAAAATTTAAAAGGCGCCAGCGGGGACCGGGAGCGCCTCTCCTGCCGGACTTTCCTGCAGGCGTCCCGCTGCTGGGCTGTTTGTGATGGTGATTCGCTCTCATTCGGATGCAAACGCTCCTCACAGGAACAGCTGCATGCCTCCACCTCTGCTGCGGCGCTGCGGCCTCTTTGTTCACCGCCCCGCTCGCCACAATGAGTCCTTCAGCTCTGTAGTACTGACTGCCGTAACTAGAGGTCAGCACAGATTGTTATTCAAAAGAGTCATCGGGTCCGAGGTAGAGAGCGAACAAAGGGCCTTCAGCGGGGCTGAATGGGGACGAAACGCCCCCATTCTGGTGGGGTGAAAGAGAAGAGAGCAGCAGCCCATATGCTGCTGAATTACTGCCCCCCCTCCCCAAACCACGCAAATTTCATTGTATTTTACACACAAGTACTGACTTGAAAGAATTAATGACACCGGAGGAATACATTTGCGATTCAGAATTTTTTTGCTAATCCAGTTATTTACTGTAGGGATCAGTGTTACACTCACTGTTATTCTCCATGCACTGTGACCCCCTGATGTGGCGTACAACTACATAATTTATATACTTTAAGGCTTATATACTTAAGGCTTTAAGGCTATGAAGTGTGCAACATATTCATTAGCACTGTATTTATGACTTTTGGTGAAACTATGAATATTTAAATGAAAAAAAAACATACAACACTACTGTATTGTGTTTCGTCTTCTCTCCTGATTTATCTGAAGTCCCTTGAGTGCCAAAAAGTCACACTTAACTGTAAATGACTATAATGAATGATGGCATTTCAGGAGCCGATGGTATTGGACTGCGGATCAATACATTGACGAGTTTTTACAGCACCGACAGACACCCAATTCCTCCCTGAAACGCATTGCAACGTTTTCCTCCCCCCATCTGTTAGCAGGAGGCCGCTCAGCTCGCGCTGTGCGTCTTGATCACCAGGGTGTGTACTCCTGAGGTCCGGGGGGATTTCGCCTCCAGGCAGTGTCTGGCAGCTCTGTGTTGCCGGGGGATGCGGGGCACGTGTATAATATGAATACTGCTTGTGACCCTGCACTGACAGTCGCATTTATGCATTTATGTATTCCTGTGAAACGCAAACTCATAGAGGTTATACATAATTGAAATATAAATAGCTTCTTGCACTGAGGAAACAGGGAGCAAGATCAGTTTGAGTGTAGGGGAGAGTAATTAGTGTAAATGGCATTTTAAAAGCTGTGCAGACGGTCCAGTTGTCGAGTCAGTACCCCCCCCCCCCCCCCCCCCCCCCCCCCCCCCCCCATGGTAAATGGTAAAGCAGCGCCCCCTGATGGAGATGCATTTTTAGATATTTACATTTACGTTTACAGCTTTTGGCAGAAGCTATTATCCAGTGCGTTAAAATGTCCAATATTTATCATTTGCTAATTTTGTAAAACTTAGTGTGTGTTTGTGTGTCTGTTGTATTTAATGGAAACGCCATGTTTGGCCCCAGTGGTTTAAAAAGCACTAGTAGCTGTGCAGTAAAGTGCATGGGTGAATGTAAATGACTTGAACATGCAGAATTTGGAAGCAAGTCGATGATTATAGTAATGATTTGTGGAATTCTGAGTCCCTCTCTGCACCCATTTGTTCTCCTGTGCCAAGATCTAAGATCAAATCATCAGGAATATTTCTCATAACTGTAAATTATGCTTCTTTTTTTTTTTTTTAGTTTCTGCACCCCTTTACTTCTTAACATCATGCATCTTCACATTTGAATGAATGATTTTCAGTCTTGTAAGAGCCAGTGTGGGTAATCTGCCAGTCACAATGCCCAGCATAATTAATAACAAACTGGGGAACCAATATCAGAAAATTGATTTAATGACGCACAGCCTATTACAGGATTAGCTTGTTGAAGGGCCGGGTATTGCGGGGAGATTAATGTGGACGTTCACACATTTGTATTTGCTCAGAAATAGATTCCAGGCTTTTGTAATAAATAGCATGCAGACAGATAAAATGTGAGCAGTCCTGCTTCTTTGCTTAAAGAAGTGAATTTAACAGGAAGACAGGATTTGAGCAGCTCTGATACCAGGACAAGGTCAGTGTCATGTCAGCTGAGTACAATAACTTACAAGCAATTCAACTGGAAGAAACGATTCCTTTTCTCAGCGGATAATTAAGATAAATAAATGCAGCAGTGGAGCACCGATTACATTAACTGGTAGGAAGTTCCACAGAAATTCACTCTACAGCCTGCCGTTTTCGTTATAAAACTTGCAGAGATTGCTCCATGGGCCGATCTCATTCATCACCACTGCTCACTTGTCAGCTATCTACATGTCCCACTGCTGAGCATTACGTTCTAAGTCATGCATCTTGCTCAACAGACTTGGACCTCTGATACCCCTGCCCCCGCGTGAGCTGGGGACTCCTAATTAGGCCTTGTCATCTGCCAACTGGCCCACGACTCCGGGTGCCCTGTGCCATGTTGACTGAAACGAACACACATTTACACACGCTGCGAGCAAAGACCCCGTGCCTCATAGGGCTCTGTGGCCTCGATGGGAAAGAAACATGTATTTTTAAATATCAGCGTTTAATGGTTTCTTGAGACTCCGGCTCATAGTACATAGTCGCCATCAGTATGATTCCTTATATGTTTTATATACATTCCTTGTATGTTCCAATGGGTGATGCATTGCTGCTGAATGCTTAAAAATCTGATCTGTGGTACAAACGTGGTCAGTCTCACAAAGTGACTGGAATACCAATAATTATCTAGAGTCTTAAATACATCTTCATTTTATTTCAATAATGTCCCTTTTATATAAAAAAATAATAATAATTTCAAGAATGAAGCATTGCTGAATGCTGAAAAGTTCCTCACTGGCTAAAAGTGTGGCTGAAATTAAGAAATGTTAATATAATGATAGTGATAAAGTAGCTGGAAAATGTGTAGATGTACCCTAGAAAAAAAAAACAAGCCTTCACGCATTAAACATTGTCAATTAATTTATGCATACATTTGAATATTTTAATTAATAAACAATGTCTCCAATTGAGCAGTATCCAGAACTACAAGAGCAGGTCTGATCAACGTCAAACCCATGTCATGTTTTAAACACTGGGATTCCAAATAAAATAAACTTATGCCTATACCATGGATGAGAAAACCTAAGTAAAACCAGCTTACTACTCTGTAAGTTATTGTACGATATGAATCATAATGATATCAAGGCAAAGCAGATATCAGTACATGGACAGAAAAGGGGCTGACATTGAATGAGGCCTCTGTATCTACAGTATTTACAGCTCATACAATATGCATGTATGTATACACGCACACACAAAGATATCTACAAACACATGCATGCACAAACAGCATAGAATTATACTGCATATAGCTTTGTCTTTATTCAGAATAAAATACACATGCTTCCCAGAAGCTTTAAAATATCTTAAGGTTTCCTATACATTGTATAAGACGGCATGAATAAGAGCAGGGTTCTGAAATAAAATTATCATTGATTGTACAAATAATTAATTAAAATAACATAACACACAAACTCAGAAGAGAACAGAATACACCAGGCAGTAACAGGAACACAGAGGGACGTTGTCACTGGGCTGACGTTCCCCTTTGTGTATGCAGTGTCCAGCACCGCTCTGTATTTTGTGCAAAGGTGAAATGGGTTCCACGCAGTTCCATGTTCCTGTTTTTTAAAAAGATGAGCGTTTCAATGGTTCTTCTAACACAAAGCCAGCCCCTGCACTCCACCACGGGATGCCTGTCCACAATGCAGGCATTTCGATCTGTGCTAGAGTAGGGACGGAGGGGCTCAGATCTTCGTCTCTGGGCCCTCTGTGCTGATTGGCTGGAAGGAGTTGCGGATGCTAACAGCCTCCGCGGCACAGAGGTGACCGAAGGCCTTGTTGTACCATTCTGGTGTCCTTCCTCTGAAACAGGACATGACTAAGGTCATCCACTTACACGGATTCATGTAACACATCCACTTAAACACTGTTAACCTTCTGTTAAATTTGAAATTCATTTTCAGCAGTCTTGAAAGAATTCTTGAGTTTACCACTTGATCCTTGACTCATGTTAATGATCATCTCATAAAGCCGCTCGGTACTCACTTGAGGTCCACTCTGCAGATGTGGGTCAGTCTGGACTTGCCCGAGCCACACGGCTCCAGCAGATAGTTGGACTCTAGGACCACTGCCCGAATCCCACCAATGGGTGGGCAGTCCTCTTGCTCGACAGAAACAGACACCAGTGAGCATGTTCCTTTGGGCAGGTCTGTCCTCCATGACCTTGGGCAGAGAAGCAAAAACACTCTTACTATGACAAACCCAGCGACAGAAGGGGCTATCAAATTTAAATATTAAAATAATGATTATGTCAGTTTAGAACACCCCTAGAACCTCCTCAGCCAACTCACCTAAGAACCAAAAAGTCCCTGCTGGGATGAGGAGGCATGCGGCTGAGGACACACTGGAAGATCTCGGTTTGCTTGTCCAGTGTCTCCCTGATCTTCCACTGCAGCAGGTCCACGTCCCACAGGTGGCGCTCTCGCAGCACACGATTCAGCACCACAGATGGAGGAGCCTCCACCTCCACAGATACACGCCACCGCCTCAATGGGTTCCCATCCCCCACCTGTAAAGGGTTTGGGTCAGTGGTGAGTTTGTGTAGGTTATGATATCATTCAATTCTGGAGCGGAACCTGAACTGACCTTCTTGTAGTGGACCTCAGTGCCATCTGTGCTGGAGCAAGACACCCAGCCCTTGGCCTTGTCTCGGGCTTCCTTGAAGAAGTGCTGCAGCCGTGTCTCCATGTGTGTCTGGTAGGTGCCATCATCCTCCTCCATGGTCTTACACAGTTCCTCCAGAGTCGGAGCGTGCAGGTTGGCCTCCATGTAGGAGTTGCGCGACTGTGTCACCATCTCATGTGGAATCTGCAGAAATTATAAAATATCACTCAAACTGATCCAATTTTCCCATGGCCTAGATCTTCCTAGATACTTCCTTTCTAATGTGAAATCTATATGTTTATAATATGTATAAGATGCAGCACATGAGGAATGTTCAGTAATGTCACAGCATTTCTGTCTCCTAGACTTAAACCAAGAAAGGACTAATTCCTAGTTATCTGTGTCTTGGACAGGAGGAGTCCATAGTGTTGACAGCTCTCACACATCCTATTTCCCACATCTAAATGATCGGGAGGAAGTTGCCTAGTGAGTACCACACTCGCCTATGAACCAGAAGTCCCAGGTTCAAACCCTGCTTACTGCCATTGCTTCCCAGAGCAAGACACTTAACCCTGAGTTGCTCTGAGTTCTTGGGGATTGTCCCTGTAACTGTTGATGTAATTCGCACTGGATAAGGCAGTAAATGTAAATATTACACATACTTCTGCTGATACCCTCCATCCCACTATAAACTGCTTAATTGCACTTACACTTTAAACTGGTTTTGGGCTATTTGGGCTCTTGTATCTGGATGGGATAAAAATAAAACACTCTTGAACTTGAATATATGTCTTGAACTTGAATATGTGTAGGGGCCTAGTGGGTAATGAAGCAGACCGGAAGGTTGTGGGTTAGAATCCCGAACCGCCAAGGTACTACCTAGGTGCCACTGCGCAAAGTACCATCCCTACACACTGCTCCCCGGGCGCCTGTCATGGCTGCCCACTGCTCATTAAGGTGATCTGATAAAAGCAGAGGACACATTTCGTTGTGTCACCATGTGCTGTGCTGCAGTGTTTCACAATGACAATCACTTCACTTTAACTTTATAGACTTTCTGGAAAACAGAAAAAAAGAGAAAGACACCAGCAATTCTTGTCCGATTTCTTATCGACGAGAATTGCTGGTGTCTTCCTCTTGTAAGTTGCTTTGGATAAAAGCGTCTGCAAAATAAAGTCAAGTAAAGTAAAGTAAAACACAGCCCATTGCGTTATGGGACTTGTGCTACAACTCTAAATATTCTACATAAAGAGTATGCTACCTTAGTAGCATACACCTTAGTCTAAATAACCCTCTTTCTGATGTCTTTACCTCAAAGAGCCTGTTACACTCAGTAATCATGTGAGCCAGGCCCTGAGTGGCGGCCAGGTTCTCATTCAGGTCCTTCTGATCGGGTCTTCCTGTGGAATACTTCTTCTGCATGGCCCTTTAGGGGAACAGGAAGACGTAGAATTAGGCAAAAAGTACAGCCTGGTACTCGGACATGTCCCCGACTTTTCCAGACCTGTGTGATGCTCTTTGATGCTTTCGTTAAACACAGAGGCTGGCGTGTGTATACACAGCATGATCCCATAAAAGCCTGTGACTTTAAAGAGCGGCTTCAGAAAAAAAGTACCTTGTTAAAAACAGAGGAAAAACTCAACCCTCAGGGGCTTTCAGTCTCAGTCTTTTACCTCGTTTATCTTTTATTGCAGATTTTCATGATGTCTGAATCCTTATCAAGCAAGAATTTTATTGAGAGGCAAGGATAAACCATTTGGATTTCCTCTCCTGTGTGCAATTTTAAAGCTTCTAACAATTCAATTACATTTTTAAAAAGTTAGTGACAAAAAAAAGTTTTAACAATGACACACTTTGGCTTTCTGTGGCTTTATCACATGAAGAACAGTAGTTCTGTTTTGAGAGTGGAAAAATGTTGATGTATGAACCAAGCTTATTGCGGCATGGCTAAATATAGATTTACAGATTTAAAACGCACGATAACAGAGCTTCTGAGTCATGTGCACTTAACCGCTGTAGAAATATTACTGCAAGAGGATATAAACTAATTATGACGACAGGACCTGAGCATTGATGAACCTCATTATTCGTCATGGCTTACAGCGCTCACTGGCTGCTTTATTAGAAACATCAACCTTGTGCACATGTGGTCTGTAGCCATGTACAATGTATTATTATGTATGAATAAAAAAATATTTAAGAAGAATAACGCTTCTGTTTATCAGTTTTTGATTGATCAGAGGTGATATTCTAGTAATCGGAGGTGATGTGCTAAGTATCTGTCTGCTGTCAGAGTTACTCAGCTACACGTGCTGTACCTGGGTGACAGGTTTTCCTTCTTCAGGATGTTAAGGTGGAAAAGAGAGGGGGCCAGGCACACGGCGATGTTCATGGGTGTCATCTGATTCTCCTCCACGGATGACGTGACATCACTCAGGAAGCAGAGCAGAGTCTGCAGCACTTCTCGGTTCTCATCCGACATCAGCATGATGGCTGCCTGCACCGCCTGCAGGCGCTGGTCTTTAGGGACATCTGCAGTAAGGGCAGAGAAGCGGGCGAAGGATGGAAGATGACAGGGAACAGGAAGGAAATGCCAAGATTATTATTATTCTGGAACACAGACAGTAGAGAAACGTCTTAGTGTGTGTTCCTCGGGGATCACACTTACACTGGTATATATGGAGAAAGGTCTCTCCCAGTTTGCTGGTGAGAAGTGGCTCAGGCAGGTCACGGAAGAACTGCTTGACCATATCGGCCACATCGTAGGCCGACTGGTCCTCATAATTCACATCCTCTGGAGAATTCTCATTCATCTGCCGCAGAGCCTGGATACGAGACTTCACCCCCGATTTACGAAACAGGCCAACCTGAGGGTTAACACAGCGGGCCATTTCTCGCCACTGAAAAACTCCAGAAGGAAAAAGTAATAATAAGAAAAGGAGTTGTGTGGACTCACCTGGTCCAGACACTGACTCCTGAGGTAGTGGAGTGCCTGCTGTAGGCTGAGGGGCAGGGGCTGACCAGAACGCTGCACGTGGACAATCAGAGGCACCCCAAACACGTTCTTGTCCTTATAGTCCGGCACCTTCATCCTCTTCATGAACTTGGGCACGGACCTAAGAAAGCAGGTTGAAGATGAGCAATACTCTAAGCAATCAATAAATAGTCCTAAACATCTATTGACAACAATCAATAATTCTGTGTTCTGAGCTGGATCTAATTAAGGCTTTGATAAAATATTGCTAAAAATCCTTATGCATATGATAAGTATTGTGTTTATTCATGTTACTAAAGGTGTGTACTTTCACTTGATTAAGATTTTAAGGATCAGGATTATCAATCCATTGCAGCAAGTAATTGTATAAAAATGTTTAATATGTTTTCAATTTGTTAGCATCTTCTTCAACTTTTTCGATTTGCATAAAATTTTATGGTGAAAATATTTTTAATGCTGAAGGTTTGCATAAGTGTATCACAGAAAATTTTAAGTTTGCTGTTTTGAAATTTAGTTACAGAGACTAATGATTGTTCTGTATTGGAGCAGTGGTGGCCTAGCAGGTAACAAAAGTGGACCCATAATCACAACACGTCAAAGTGCCACTGAAGTGCCCTTGAGCAAGGTACCACACCCACACACTGCTCCCCGGGCAGAGGACACTTTTAGTTGTGCGCACCGTGTGCTGTGATGCAGTGTTTCACAATCACTTCACTTTCATTATCAGCAACTAAATGAAAACCATGTAGAAAAGCCTGGTGCTGTGCACTGGTAGAAAAACTGTTTATAACGATGCCTTGTTTGAAATGATCTCTCACGGAGGTTGGCTATGTTGTATTGTGCAATGAAACATGCACGGGTGACTGTTAATGTCTCACCAGGTCCATCCATGTTTGTTAGACATTGAGTACTTCTCCATTATGGCGGTGAGGCGCAAGAGAGAGAACTTCTGCAGCAGACTGAGCTGGCCCGCCGACTGGTTGGTGATCTGCAGGGAGGCCATGGAGTGGCTTATGCGATTGGATATCTGGAAACTGGGCCATCTCAAGCTACAGGGCGCAGAGGAGAAGGTCACTGACGAAGACTAATGAACGTTTTTCTGAGCACACAGAGCTGTGCAAGAGGTTGACTTCAAAATGTCCAAACTCTTACCGGTTAGGTCTGGTTAGAGACGCGCCAACTCCTGAGTCCCTCCTCTCCCTCATCCCAGCGGAATCGGACCCGTTGAGAGAGACACCGTCCTTATCACCATCGCTGGGTGTAGTGTGTCCTCCCACCACTGAGTTGCCCTCAAAGTCCAGGGTGATTTGGCTGGAGGAGTGGAGGCCGGGTCTGTTCTCCTCCTCACCGCCTCTTACTCCTCCTCCTCCTCCATCACTGGCCGGAAGGACGTTTTTGGTCCAATGGTCCACGATTTGCTGCAGGCCGCTGACGTGCTGCAGGATGTCATCCAGGTGAGGGAAGAGGTCCTCTTCCTTCTCCAGGTCGATCAGGTCCCCGGTGCTGGCGTACAGGTGCGATCCGGGCACGTTGTCGTAGACGCTGATGCGGCTGCCACGCGAGCAGCACTGGGTCATGGGCCTCGGCTCTCTGCCGCTCCCCAGCTTCGGCTTCCTCTGAACGTCCTCCCTGCCATGTCTGTCCGCCGCGGATGTGGGCGAGAGGCTCTCGATGGACAGGGCTTTGGGGAAGGTGCCAGGCTTGTGGTCCTTGGGGATGTGCACCACCAGGTCCTCGTAGGAGCGGGACTCGTTACGGCGGTTGTGCTCGACCAGGATGTCCACCGCGTCCTCCAGGTACATGCCGCTGCGCTTGTACTCAGCCACAGCGCTGCGGCGGTTGTGAGGCCGCCGCTCCTTCAGGTTGGGAGTACTGACTGTGCTGCCGCTGGACTGGCTGCTGCTGCCCTCGCTGCCGGACGAGCATGGCGCCTGAATGGCGGCAGGGGTGGGCAGCTCCAGAGCCCCCCCGGCCTCTCCGTTGACGATCTCAACGCAGCGCAGGGTTCGAAGGGCTTGTGACTCGTGTTGCAAGACCGGAGCGCTGATGACCAAGGTTTTACGCCCACCCAGGCCCATCCCGGCTCCACGGTGGCGCAGCGTTTCCATGCGCCGCACAAAGTCCTTCACCCTCGCCCGCTTGCCATTCTTGGTGGGCAGAGAACCGTAGTAGTTGCTGTTTTCAGGTTGTAGGGATCCATGCAGCAGCCCGAGGGATGTGGACTCGGGCATGGTGGCAGCTGAGTAGGAGCAGGTACGGTGGGAGCAGTCGGAGTCGTCGGCACTGTGGGCGCGGTGCCCGCTGTGGCCGCTGCTCCCGCTGTGCAGGGACGAGATTTCGGGCTCGCTCAGGTCCGTCAGCACGCTCTCGCTGCTGGTGGTGTTCCTCAGGGGAGGGCCTTCGTGGGGACCGACGCCCTCCCCCGGACCCAGCAGGCAGTCAAAGTCCTGCAGGCGGGACCAGCGCTTGCTGCTCCACTCAAAAGTCCATTTGTCACTGATGGCAAACAGGTCGTCTTCATCAGAGTCTTCACTCTGAACAAGGTGGAGAAAAATCAAGATATAAGATGAATAAATTGTATATTATGACGAATGTTAAAAGACAAAATAAAATTAAATATATTCAAATGCCTAAATTTAATTTTTTTAATACGCGGCTAGGCAACTGTAGACAGCTGACGACCTAAATTACCACTTATTAATCATTTAAATCATTTACCGAGCATTAGCATAGCATGTAAAATTCTAAATCAAACTGATTTACTGCTCTATTGTTTCATATTCTAAATTTACATTGATGCAGCAATATCTTCACCAAGAAACAGAGTTGCATCAATATTTCCTAATCCACTTAGAGAGTTTTTCCATTCTTGCTCCCCAAAAGGGCAACATAACTTATGAAATGAACATTAATGTTTGGAGGCTTTTATTACATTTACATAATTTTACAACAATAACAGAGCCCCCCTGAGTAACGCGTCTCTTAACTCCTGCAATATTGCATAAGACCTTCAAATGTCACAGCCTGATACAATAGCGAGACATCTGATATAACGTCAACTATCAAGTTCACACCGCGAAGCAGACGTGCGTGTGTGTGTGTGAAAGACAAACAAAATCTGGAGGCTACATTCCACCGAGGGTCAAGATGAATCAGCGTTAATGCAACAATGAAACGGGATCAAATATCTGGGTTACAGATGAAGGGGGATTAGTCTATTTTTGTGCTGAGGCGTACGGAGGTCAATGACTTTGTCGGCATGTCTACACTGATGTCAATCGTGAAATATAAAATTTCCGAG
This sequence comes from Denticeps clupeoides, assembly GCF_900700375.1. NCBI lineage: Eukaryota > Metazoa > Chordata > Actinopteri > Clupeiformes > Denticipitidae > Denticeps > Denticeps clupeoides. The sequence continues at coordinate 13,870,643 of NC_041725.1, forward strand.
AAATTTCAGTGAAAAGAGAAAAAGAGACTTTTACTCACTTTCTTTTTGGGAAGGTTCACATCAAGTTTCATAGAGGCACACTTGTTTAGTGTGTTGAGCCGTCTGGGAAGAAGACAAAGCAGAAGCACAGACTTAAAAGGCGCTCCACCATAAAGACAATAAAAAAAAAATGCTTTAACGGAAAAAAAAAAAAAAAAATCTAAAGCACGGTCCGTTCGTCCCTCTCAGTCTGGGGAGCAGTAACCTCATTTCCCGGGATCCAACCCCCGTCCCCTGGCCAACTGTGGTCAGCGGCTGATTAAATTAAGTCTGCTAATTGGCAGGACTGGACTCCCTCATTCTGCCCAAGGCCTAATTGGTGGAGGCTCGAGAACAGGCGTTTTTGTGAGCGTTTCCAATGGATCTGGAGGGCAGCTCATGCGGAAGGTGAGCCTCGAACGCTACTGTAGCCCAGCGAAGCGACTGTTTGCCCAGAGTCTGAAGAAGGCCAGTACTCCTCTCATCCTCTCATCCACCGCTCGGTGTAATTTCGGCCCATGTTTACTTAAAGCAAATCAAACAGGGGTCTTCGCCCTTTCTGGTGCATTCTGTCTTTCTGGCAAGCCACGCCTTTTCGATCTGCTCAGCCAATTTTGCCTTGGTTCCAATTAAAGCGCTTGTAAAAGCTCTTACCACACCAGCGGCGCTTTTTACAGCATTTCCCATAAAAGCAAGAGACGTGCAAGTCAGGGATTAACACCAACGGTACCTCAGCTTCAGAATTACAGAAAAAGCACAGCGTTGGCAGAGGAAAAGATAACAACACGGTCTGCGATGATCAGTGCCGAGCAGATCCTCATGGAGAGTACTGCTTTTGTGGCTGGAGGTGACTTGGTAATTGCAGATGGTCTGCAAGGTGACCGGACAGCAGTTTTCCACTCACACCCTTACATTTCCAGGAAATTGGCTTTTTTATAGGACTTTGAAACGATGTATTTAGAACATAATACAATAGGAGCAATAGGAGCAAATTTGCTATGAGCAAAAAAAAAAAAACATGTAAGAAAATGTTATATGACGCACTTCATGATGTACATACACCTGTACTTAAATTGTTATATTGTTGGATGAAACATGTGCCAATAATGGCACTGAGATGTCGATCACACTATGGTGCATAAAGGCACTGATATTTTAGGTTGCCACACAGTGACATTATAAAAGGGCAATAATATTTCACCAGAATTCAGACGTGGGCATAACACTGCTGATTTCTAGTCTGGAATCTGTTTCCAATGATCAAAAATGGGGCCTGGAGAATTTAACCCGAAACGGTGGTACTGAACAGCGGAGAGGTCAAGTACCAGGATACAGCCTGTGACCTCAGCTAACGAGGCAGGAGTGAAAGAAGAAAGTGGCAAATGTGACATTTCCTGCTCAAAATCCAATCCCAAGTTTGCGTAGTGAGGGCGTGCACCTCTGTGCACCAACAGACTGGGAACAAGAGCCAGTTTAACCAACCTTTTACAACAAGAGATCATTCAGTCCTGTGAAAAGTCAGGAAGGAAGGTCGCCCCAAAGCCGCAGTCGCCCACATTGTGTCCTTTTTTCAGCACCAGAGAGAGCGGGTGAGGAATTTAGATGAGTTGCTTAAGGGCTGTTTGGAGCCACAGTATATTTAGATGTGTAAGGCAACACACACACGCACACACACACACACACACACCATGCCACCAGCACTGCACCCCCTCCCAGCCCCACCCCTCTCCTCTTGCGTTCTGCATTCTACCAAGGCCAGTCGCCATGACGACCCTTAGTGCTGTTTTCAACTCAATTTGCCGACAAACATTGAACCTCGGCGGTGGGAAGGGAGAGGGAACAGGGGACAGATCTCTTGATTTCTTGAAGAATGAAATGAAAGACCACATTATTTTTAGGGCCACTTGTGATTTCCGGAGATGCGTCACATCTCCAGTAAAACATAGAAGATGTCACCCCCCAGGAAATTCAAAATTTCCCAGCTTACCTAGCAGTGCAACCAAAAGTCAAAGATATAAAACAACATGACACATAAAGGGCTATAAAAGGATTGAGGGTCGACTTGTTCGGTGACACTGGTGAGGAGTGCGGTGAGGGATAAGTGTAGTTCGAATTATCAGCTGAGATGATCGCCGCTGTCAATCAAACATGGGATCCATTACGTCCCCTCGGATACAGTGTTCAGTATTATCCCCTCTCATCTTTCAGCGCACTATGAGTTGACCACATTTGATACTTTAACACACAGATGGCGAGAGGAGACAAAAAAAATCCACTCCATATATTAAAATAAATACTGCGCCAGGGTAAATGTTTTGATAACCTGATATCTCTGAATGTTCCACAAGTCTTTGATATTAAATATTATTGTAAGCTCAACATGACAAAAAGGAAAAACAAGACCCAAGGCCTTCATATACCCATGCAGATGGCTTCTGCTTACCGGTAAAGGGGCTCCACAAGGTCCTTGTCCAGGAAATCATGGTCTTTCTTGACAGGGGTGATGTCAATAGGAAACTGTGAGTCTAAAAACAGATCAGAACAAATATCAGAAACTGGAATCAACGAAATAGAAAGAAAAAAAAAGAGCCGCACAGCAAACGTACAAATGGTTGATACATTAATGTTCTGTTGGTTCGCCAAGAGAGGTTTGTCCTACTCTTTAGGAATCAAGTGCATGTCAACTTTCATTCAGACCATGCAGCAAAGAAGGAGGAGCTACAAAAAAATTTCTCTGGGCTCGGTGATGAGAAACCGATGAGAAAAGTGATTCTTAATATTCATGAAACATACACCACTGTCTTTTGTATTATTTTCCACAGAGTAGGTGTGTCTGAACGTTTGAGTGGTAATGTACATGTGTAGGTTCAGGAGTTCTGAGAGGACAGCATGTAGTGTATTGTTAGAGGGAGTAGTCTGAGGGTCTGTAGGAAAAGCTTGTTGGTGCATCTACCGGAGGTGCTGACCCCGAAAATATTCCTACATTTTCCTACATTCCTACAAAATTAACAAAATGTAGTCTGTATAACTAAAGATTCAAGTTTTCCAAGTTTACCTGTCCCTTGCTTCCATTTCGATATTCAAAATGATTCTTGGTTGTTTAAATCTGTGCAGACAGCAGCTCAGCACTACAGTTCACAATATTCTCTAGCAGCACTTGAATACAAATAGCAAAATAATGCCTCATGTCAGGTATTTAACCAACCAGTAGAGTAAATAACATGGGCGGGGGTTTTATGAGTCAAGCACAAAATGTCCAATAACAAAGGAAAATGCATTTAGGCTTCTTGGCTTTTTTTTTCATGTGCCCCAAATTTCAAGTTCTTTCCAAAGCAACGGCCAAGTTGGAATGGGTAGCGGACTTGGGTTTTGGCTGTACAGATGTTAATGAGGAGAGACAGGGTGTGCCCCCTCCCCTCCCCGAGTGCTGGCATTACGTCTTGCCACGGGAATGGCCTGACTCTTATGTAACGCTGGCGACCAGGTCCAGATCCCCCTCTGGATCCTGCATTCCTCGGTGTTTGTGCGGGGGAGCAATTAACTCCCCTGGCTGAGTGGAAACACAGACCCACAAGCCGGGCGACGCAGCCTGTTCTGTCAGCTCGCCGCGGCTTCAAAGTGACGAGCTGTCGTTGGGCTCGAGGTAGAAGCCCGTGTTGAACTCCAGCGACCGTTTGTGTTTGGCAAGGACAGAGGCGTCTGTGCAAAATGTGGAATATTGTCGGGAGACAGACACTGAGAGATGTCTGGAAGCTTCTATGTTGTGTTTTCTTTCTTCTTTTTTTTTTTTTTTAAAGCTGCACATCCGTACAACTTCTTCAAAAAGTCAAAAAAACTTGTGGCACCTTCGCCCCGGAGCAGAGGAGGCCAAGGAGCTGTCAAGCTTTGTTCTGGGAGAGGAGCGTCTTCTCCTGTCAGCCACAGCACAGCGAAGCGCCTTCATCCTCTGTAGGATTTGGGGGGAAAATTCTGGGTTGGAAGGTCCCGGCAGAGAGGCCTGAGCGCTTAGGGCAGCTCAGAAAAATGGCATCACCTTGAACCAACGCCACGAAACAAACTTTACAGCAAAACCCCAAATGGAGTCACTTGTTTTTTTTAAATGCAAAGCCAATGTTTGATGTTTTCTGGATGCAGACAGAGCTCACACTAAAAAATATAGTAAAAGTTGCTGCATACGGCTGCAACAAGTTGGGCAAGATAACGGCGCCACAGCGGCCTGTTGTTATCGGGCGTGTTAGTGTTACCTTCAAAGAGCTGGGCGTACTGGGGGAATCCTGCAGCCCGCAGCCAGTCGCATGCCTCCTTCGCCTCGATCTCTGGAACACGGAGAAACAAGAAAGAAAATTCAGCGGTGGCAGCTTTAAAAACATGTATTGTTATTTTTCCGACTCCGAATGAGGTAATGCAGGCAGGCAAAGGAAAAAAAAAAAAGGTCCAGATCTCCGAGCATGGGGCATTACATAAGCGCGTCTGGTCTGTTCACGCTCTCATCTCATGCTTTCCACAGCAGAGCAGACCACGGATGAAGATAAAACCTGAACTAAAAGCCATGAGATCCAACCCAGACCGTCCACATGCTCGATAGACGCTCCTCATACAGTTAGAGAGAAACCATGTGTGTGAGCTAGGCACTGAAGGCACTGAAGTCAAATGAAAGTCCTTAAGGGCAGAAAAGGTTTCTTTATGCTTCCTCTGGTTCTGTGTCATGTGCAAATTGGCAGCACTAATTTTATTATTAAAGAACAACAAGAATGAAAGACCTGAAGGTCAGGGAAGTTAAGGGAATTAAAGGTCACCCTCAATGCGTATAGATTACAGTTAGATTACATAATCATGTGCTTCAGAACTGGAATGTTCTTTTTAAAATGAACATTTAAGGGATACTGTTCAGATGGAATGGAACTTGAAAAGTAAGTGACTAAAAGTTTCTTAGCATTTGTGCTGGGGAACATCCTTTAACAGAGGCCACATTTGCGTCCTGCCGAGCTCCAGACATGACCTCTGCCAGCTCCACAGTCCTGACTCAGGACAGGAAGCTGAATTTAAAATGGTGCGTAACAGGTTTACACAGTTTGGTTCCACAATAATAGACTAAAGAATATTGGAAAAACAAACCATGTTTAATGTATAGACTATAATCTCAACAACAAATACTTAAACAAACAAACAAACAAACAAACAACACCATTAAATAAATATTAAACAAACAACATTAATAAATAAATATTAAATAAATACATTTCTACTCCATCCTATTGTGAAAAGCCAAAAAAGGTATAAATGTTCCAAACAGAAGCCATAAATAAACAAATAATGGTAGTTTTCATACCTTATGAAACACAACACGTTGAGTAAATCATTTCCACCAGTACAGGTTGAAGTATGACAAGAGGAAGTCAGGTTTAAATACTCCACAAAGACCCTCCTCCAACCTTCAAGCCCACCTCAAAAGGCTTTTTCTACAATGAATGAAAATCCCAGCACGCAACTGGGCGGCCATACAATGTCAAATGGCCGTGCTCCCATTAAACACCATCTAGGGTGTCTCACGCATCTGCATTACTCCGGGTTTAATGTGACGGGGCCAGACTTCACAGTGAAACTTTATCTGCCCTCCACCCCAGCACTTCACGTCACGACTGCGTTCATCTTCCATTCACCAGCAAATGCACCAATTATTCACCGTACCACAAACCGTACCGGTCCACAACTGATGCCGAACCCCACGGAGGCAAGAGTTTCCAGGGTGATGTGGGATGGACATCATCAGACAAGAGTGCCCCCAACTTTGTTTGACTGCACCCACAGCTGCCAGGTGGGACCTCCGACAGGAAGGCAGGAAACACGAGCCGGGAATTCCACTGTACTCAACATTCCGGAACACAATATGAAGACAATCTGTATGGTTCCCATTTTTCCTTCATCCTTTCTCTCCCCCTTTCTCTCTCTGGGAATCTCTCAGATGAAAGGCTGAGGTGGCACACAGCCAGAGCGTAAAGCTCATTGACCACTGAGGAGGGAGGATTTGCTATAATTGCATGCTGTGTAAAAAAGAAACACGGCCCTGCACGCACACAAACAGAAACCCAGTATGCCCACCGAGAGAACATTCCGGAATGTAGACCGAGGTGCGTTACTGCGCATCCCAGAAGGCCATATGGAACCTTTGTGCTCCATTATGTAACAGCAGGTAAAGTTTCGTTCATTCAGGATTTCAGTCCAGCCATATACAAGTAGACAGAAGGCAAAAATAGCGTTCTCTGCAGCAGAATCTTGTGATAGGGACAACAATACGAGACAATAAATTGCAGATGAGACATGACTACAAAGATAAGAACTACAAAGACCGGTGCAGGACCGTAGCGTTGCATCACAATACAAAAGTCTAAAAACCAGGCTAGGATGGCAGTAAAAATGTGCACGGAAGTTGTAACAATGTTGGATATAGTAAATCCAACATTAAATCCTACTGCACTCCTCACCCTCACTTCTTCCCTTAAAGGAAAATGTGTATTTAGTCATCACATTTGACCGTGTGTTTCTGTGAACAGAGCTATAGAACCAAGCAGGTGTATAAACCTAAATTCTAATAGAACCATGTTGCCACTTAGATCTTCCCTCTATTACTGCCTTGATCTTAAAAAGGTTTTAGCTATTTAAAATGACAGCGATGTTTGCTCAAAAATAACTTTAATTAACTAGATTATCTAGTGTGAGCTTTGTACACAAATGCCCTTTGTTGTTCATAACTGAACACATGATCAAACCCACAACCAGCCTGTTCCTCTTAAGCTCTTTTTAGAAGCAGAAGGTCAAGGGCAAGTGTGATAAATGGCAGGGTACTCACGAGAGATTTTCATCCTAAAGCCTCATGGGTAATGTAGACATCTGTCGGACGGGAACCACTGAGCCATTTCCCACGATACACTGCATTCCGGCTGCCCTTGACGAAGGCCTGCTGCTCTGAGAATCCGCTGCCAGCTCTGCAAGATCGGTCTGCTCAGCCCGACGCACTCGGGCGCTCTCTTTCGCTCTCTTTCGCTCTCTTTCGCTCTCCTCCGAAGCCCCCCTCGCCCCCTGTAATAACTCAGATGCTGTACACCAGGCCCTGCCCCTCTTTCGGGGTCCCCCTCCTTCATCCTTCTCTCTCCTCCTCCTTTTTTTTTTTTTCCCTTCCTGAACCCATTACAAGTCGTTCCGACCACTCTGAGCACATTTTTGGCCTCCCCCCATGGCAGCCGGAGCCAGGCTGGAGCGGGCAGGATGCTCGCAACGCGGGACTTTTCTACACAGTCAGCGTCTGACGACAGCTAAACACTCCCATGCCCGTCACACGCGCATTCATCATCATCATCATCATCATCATCATCATCATCGCTGCCTATTTATAACTCCATTATCAAGGCTGTGTGGATCTGTGTGATTTGATTGAGACGTATCTGAGAGAGGAAGCGCTGTGACTGAAAAACAAAGTTCATTGCCCCCCGGGGCCGTCACGAAACTGAATGAAACCAGTACTGCACGGCCCTGAAATTCCCACAGAGATTTGCTTTTAAAAAGCACACGAATTTAGGCCATGAGAACTTTTTTGCAGGAACCAAAAGTTAGAATGCTAATGGAGCTGGCCAGGGAATTTTGAAGGGGTGGAAGGTCAGTTTTGGGGTGTTCCAGCTCATTCACTGAAAGGAAAAATATTAGCCGACCCGTCTGATGACATGACGTGTGGTTTAGCCCTGGCTGTGAATCACGTATTTGCCCAGAAGAAGCATCAGTCTCCTTGTGCAATCTGACAAAAACGGCCCCATGCCTGTGGGCCGGGGAGTCAGTCACAGAATTCCTCCCAGGACGCAGACAACAAAGGACAAGCCCCCCCCTGAACTAAACACTGCCGGCCAATTCTGCATTTTTACAAGACCACAGGCTCGTCTGCCAATCTGAAAAGCGTGACATCAGCGCGCTTCCCCGTCTCACCTACTTTGTGCTGTTCATATGCTTCAAATTTAGCTCTGTGTAGACCATGCCACACCTTGTCCTTTGAGCTTTTGGTGAGCTTCTTTATGTTCGCGAGGCCCTGTCCTCTGATAAACGCTTCGCTTTAAAATGTATGTTTTACTATTATAAACCATTTACATTTACAGCATTTATCAGACGCCCTTATCCAGAGCGACTTACAATCAGTAGTTACAGGGACAGTCCCCCTGGAGCAACTTAGGGTTAAGTGTCTTGCTCAGGGACACAATGGTAGTAAGCGGGACTTGAACCCGTGTTACCCACTAGGCTACTACCACCCCTACCACTACCACCCCACCAAGTTGTTCATCATAAATGGGATATTTTACCAGAGAACAAAGGAAAACGTCATGTGAAGATTCTAACCTTGGACTGCAAATGCACTCGGCCGCTATACTCTCCTATGAAAATTGTGCTGTGCCGTGACGTAAGCATATGTATTGTGCAATGTTTTTGAGTAAAGTCAGAGACACAGCACAACAAAACCCACTGTCGCCGAAACTGAGTGCTGCATTTCAAAATAAGAGCTAAGTGACGTCAGTAGGCTCAAAACCCCCCTAGATGTTTATTCCACTCTGGTCCTATAGACCTCTTGTAAAAACGTCAGAAACCGGAACAGCTGTACGGCATCTGACTGTGTGCGTATGAGCTAGAATTTCCAGGAACAGTTTTGAAGAGTTCAGTCGTCTTCAGCGTGCGCGATGAGTCAGCCGACGTTCCCACAGAGAGCCTCCAGGTTAGACGTCGGCGCTCAGCACCAGTCTGCCGTTTATTTCTGTTGGCTGAGTACAATGCCTACGCTGAAAACACCAGCAGTGGTACCGCCGCTGTTCCGGAACAGGTCGAGGGCGAGGAGGTCGGGGGACGGTTGAGGTGAGCGTCAGACTCACTCAGTAAGCCAACTTCCTGCCTCGCCATCCTACCTTCCCTAGATGGGAGCTATCTGATCTCGGAGCCCACAGTAGGCAGGTCTGCTGCTACCTTACTGTAAGAGTTCATGGCTGCCTGAAATTCCCCGTCTGGACAAACAGAGAGGTCCATGCCAGAAGGAGTCCATCATCAGCCAGTGTCTGCTGCTGCTTAGTCCAGCATGGCTGACAGGAAATGAAAAACAGGTTTACGAAAAGGCCAGCTGATATATGGTCAAAAGAATGTATTTTAATTCCTTTAATATGTTCTTTATATTATAATGCTAATTGTTTTGTCACATTTTTGGATTTTGGGTATATTAGGGTTGTTTGTGAGATTCACTAGTCCACCAATCAGAATTCTTGAACAAAGTGCTGATAATCTACCTGCATGTTGGTCTAATATAGTTGTTTTAAAAAGGGCATTCATGCTTATTACATATCCATCATAACAATAACTTGACCATTTGTCATTATTAATATTAATAACACATTTTACCCATTCACATGGTCTCGTTAGCAGGAACATTTATAATGATACTTTAAAAAGCAGTAAATCTAATTTATGTCTGAATAAGTACGACAACTTTACTTCTAAATATGGTACAAAAGACGGGTGTAATGATCAATTATGCTGATACAAAAAGTATACTTTTTTCAAATGATTTTATATAAGCATTGATAGTTTCAGACATTGACAAAATCAAAATTTAGTACAAGATCAATAAGAAGCCAATTAACAGGTAACATACATTCTATGTCTATAATCTGCAGGACCGTTTTAATCCCAGAAGGTTTAATCTACACCTGATCATGCAAATAATTCTGGATGTGTTGGATTATATAAATGTTCTGAAACCCACCCCATCCACACACACACACACACACAAAGCTGCATCCCAAACAGATCGAGCAGGCAAGGGCTCGACCAGCGGTGCCGCTCCAAAAACCAACACGCCCTCCTCTGCAGCGTCGATACACGTGCTGCCCTTGCCGGCCATACCACACTGTGGGAAGCCAGTCCACCAGAGCCAGGAGACACCACCGATCTCACCCTCGTCTCTGACACCCCCCACTGCGAAATCCACAAAACGACACTTTTAAGTCTGTCAGCTGCTGTGACAAAAGTGATGACCTCACCGAAAAAAAAGGTCTCTTTGTGGGTTGTGTGTAAGGTCAAAGACTCGAGCTCTCTGGGCGTAATTACAAGGGATGTCCAGGCTCTCTGCTTGCTTTGGGGGGGGACGCGCCCACAGACAGCTTGTCACTCAGACCGCAGCTGATCAGGCTCCAGGTTTATATTTAGGCCGTCCCAAAGAGGCTGTGGCCTGTGCAGCTTTCCCTCAATACAAAGCAAAAGGGAAAACTAAATTATCCCCTGTGGTCTTAGGAACTGGTTTGTGGGATCCCTGCTCTAAACACGTTTCACAACCATGAGGATTGACACCATACAGTCTGGCCACTGCTCTCCAAACAATCTCCATTTGCATTAGACAAACTCAATAACTGCGACATTATATGGAACATTTTGAATACAATACAGCCTTATATTAATGACACATTATTCTATATAGTTTATCTCAAGTTTATCTACTAGTTTATCTCAAAAATGTAGGAATTTTATGATTAATGTAATACATGTCATATATATTCAATTGCTCACTTTCATTAACGGGTTATTCCACACCTGAGATGTGGTTGTTGGAGCCCATCCTGCATCACTGGGCAGCGACCAATCAAAAAAGGATTCACAATACAGAAATGTCGTCAATTTAGCCAGTCAAAATTTGGTTGGAGCTGAAGGGGTGAAGATTTACCTTTTGAAAGTGACTACAGTTTTTAATCTTTTGCAAAATGGCTAAACTACATGAAAGTCACAATTGATAATACTTCTTGTTTATTTGCAATCATGTGAATAGGCATGCAATGTGCTGCTTGTGACCATCCCATGCCTCTCGCCTCGCCTCGCTCCACCACAAACCCACTCAGATGCGCATTATGACTTTTCAAAAGAAGCTGCTTGTTTGTATGAACAACCCCGTGTTCCATCCTCCCCCCAAAAATGTCAGACTTGTGCATCAAAGCAAAAGGGAAGCACCCCATGAGGGCTCATTGATTTTTAAGGTAAATAACGCGAGAGCGGGCCGCGAGGCACCGTTCCCGAATGCTGCAGGACCCTGCCGGGGGTCAGAGGTCGCGTCTACTGATTTTCCTCCTTTGAAGATTGTAACTCAAACCAGAGCACTGCAGCTGTGCCAACAGCCGCTGCTTACCTCTGAGGATGGCCTTTCATCTTTAAGAGTGACCTGCCCTCTGTCCTGTCCCTCAGCGCTGCTGCTGCACCGACCTCCTCCGAGAAAACCTCACACAGCAAGCTGCATTGCTGATGTATGATTTACAAATGTATATACATACATGCTAAAAATGCTTGATTTGAGGTATGGGTGTGGGAGTAATTATGGAAATATATGTTGGTTACACAGGTACAGGATGTCCGGACAATGAGAGTTACTCAATAGAAGTCTGACAAGGGTCTGGGGGAGTGACGCGCTGTTATCCTGGAATGGTAATAAACCAAACCCAGAATCCAAGAAGAACCTAGAACTCAAAATGGAAAAGAGAGCCGCAAGTAAGTTTGAAATATAAAAAGAACAATGATCGTTCATTCATCAGGTTATATTGCTGATATTTTTCCAGCTGTCTCATTGAAACATTCATCATACACGCCCACCCAACAAACACCAGTCGCAATCTATAACGTCAACCACACCTAAACACGGCGCACCGTCAAAATACAATCAGGCTGGTCTTTTTCCCGGAAGAATTCCCATCCCAGAGAAACACCGTAATGTTCCCATGCTGTAAATATTTGGCGGATCCAGACCATGGAAAATCACTTCAAGTTTGTTTTCAGCAGCTGGCATCGCTAGGGCTTTACATCATAAACAACAGGTCAACTGAAGAATAATGAAGAGAGACTTACAGACACGTCACAGAGAACAGTTAAGTGTCTGAAGATTTACACACTCGCCCGAAGAGGTAAGTGATATGGACAAGTTGTTGCCTCGCGAGGCTGCTGCAGGGCGACCCATAAGCTCACTTAAGAGCTCGCAAATCTTAACAGCTTAAACCTTGCGGCTTTCTAGAGTTTCCCCCAAACTCATTATGCACTTTCACACTTTAATCAGCCTGGCAAACAGACCCCAGCCCGGCAGACTGCAACCTCCGGAAGTGCCCCCCGCAGAGGCCGCAAGGCAAAACCTGGCTGGTTGTGGTGGACAATTTTATGCCCAAATTACTCAGCAGGCCTTGATGGAATTGGAATCACAATTTTCAAGATAACAATTCTTCTGCATTGTTTTTTTTTTTTTGTAAAGAACCCTTTCTGAAATACAGTATACCTTCTCATTCAACGTGTTTTCTTTATTTTCATGACCATTTACGTTGGTAGATTCTCACTGAAGGCATCAAAACTATGAATGAACACATGTGGAGTTATGTACTTAACAAAAAGTGGAGACCTGGCCTCCACAGTCACCGGACCTGAACCCAGTCGAGATGGTTTGGGGTGAGCTGGACTGCAGAGTGAAGGCAAAGGGGCCAACAAGTGCTAAACACCTCTGGGAAGCAGTAATCAGAGCAAAGGGCGGCTATTTTGAAGAAACTAGAATATAAAACTTGTTTTCAGTTATTTTACCTTTTTTTGTTAAGTACATAACTCCACGTGTTCATTCATAGTTTTGATGCCTTCAGTGAGAATCTAAATGGTCATGAAAATAAAGAAAACACATTGAATAAGAAGGTGTGTCCACACTTTTGGCCTTTACTGTACATTCTGAGATGGATTAACAGTTATTGTTAATATAATGAAGCCTCAAAAAGATACAGAAAGAATAATATCACAATGAATATGTTGTAAGAATGACTTATTATTCCGCCTCACCATTTTTCACAATGATGAAGACTTTGTAAGATAGCGTTTTGAATGACATGCACATTCTGAATGTTCGTCTGAGTGTAAATGTTGCAGAATCGTGCAGCTGCAGATTTATACCGAAGTAACGTGGAGCTGGGATCCAGATTTTTATACACACATTTGTGTAAACCTAATTCTTGAAAAGGCCATGAATTTCAACGCTTTCCTGGAAAGCAGCGACCTGCTAAATCAGATTCATTTGCTGAACGCAAACACATGACCTAATAGAACTGATGGTCCAGATGTGAAGGGCTTTTTCCTGCCCGCAGCGAACATTTCCACTGTCTGCTCTTCTTCAGCGTACCTGTCACCAACGCAGGTGTGCTTCTTCAGCTCGGCTCCCCGAGCGGCACACAACTCCGATGCACATGTCTCCTATTAGCAGTTTTGGAAAGCCCATCAATGCATAACAGGGTAAAATGAGTTCCAAACACGGGCCCTCCAAGAGGAGGAAGGCACCTCAGGGGCCTCTTCCCAGCCGCAAGAGCCTACAATCAAGGGATGAAATCAATCAAAAGAGCTTCACCCCCCCCAATTCGTGCAGCAGCCGTTCACTGGCTGTTGAGCACATGGCTAAACACTTTCAGACACTGGAGGGCGGCCATTTTCCCACACATGCTAAAGTGTTTTGACAACCGCCACAGTGGCCTCTCAAGAAGGATTTGCTTTTTGGTGAGGAAAACATCAAGTCGGATTCTGGGAGATTTCCTCCCGTCGTTCCATCAAAGCACTTCGCCGCCGACTCGGAGGCCACTTCGACGTCCCAAATCCTTTTCTACTTAGAAGCTTATTTGGAGAGAGGACATTATTATTTCTCCCACATAAATGCCCGAATAAAAATGGACAATGCCACTGTGATGTAGAGACAGCTGAATGAACATCATTAAATCAAACCGAATCGAATCCATTTGCCTTTCTTCGTGGGCCATACAGGCAAAATTTGAGCCATGTTTAAAAAGAGTTATTTTTTAGGACAACAACAGTGTAACTGAAATGGTATTTTGTAACCAGGTGGGAGATTTTGGCCACTCTAAGTTCATATCAAATGTCTGGCGGCACCAGCCAAAGCAAACCTAGCGTGCGTGTCCTGTGTTATATATATTTTACCTCACCTGTTTGGTCCGGAGGCATGGTACGCGTGATACGGATCCAGTTTCTGCGTCATAATCACAGCCTGCGCTGTGCTATTCTGCTCGCAGGAATGCAGCCACTTGTTTTTACACTGAATGGGAAGGATACGTATGTCACATACCTTCTAAATAAATATGTTCAACCCCAGCAGCTTCCTCTAAAGAGAGTTATAAAGTGTAGAAATGTCATTTACTAAATTCATTTGACAGAAATTGCTGACTAATATAGTCCATATTCCAGGATTCACACAGCTTTTACTGGCTGATAAAGGAAGTGGACTGCCGTTTTCGTTGTGTGTGCTTTTGTGAGTGTAGTGTATTGGAGGTTTAGTCCCATGCCCAGGCTGCTGTGAGAGAATGCATCCAGAGGGGGAGACTGGGAGGCCGGTGAGAGGCCGAGCAGAGGGTGGAGGCTGGAGGAGCGGCGTCAAAGGTGCGGTTAGAACAAGAGCCCCCTGCGTGGGAAAACCATAAAAGGGCCTCTCCCTCGGGACCCTCGGGCATAGAGAGACGGCCCCTATACAGTAACGCATAGTAACACAATAACAAACATACACATAATGGAGTCTACACTGTTGTCTGTCGCCAGCATATTCATCCTGATGTGGCTGTAGGTTCACACACATGGGAAAATATGGACTGCTGGATGTGTGTGTGTGTGTGTGTTATATGAACCCAGAATAGAGCCATAATTACAGTACAGAAAACCACAGGCTAATGATACGCTGAACTAGTAGTATCTTCATTAGCCCGAGACCCATTAGAACAATGCTGCCTTTGGCAGAGCCGTTAGTCATATTTTAGGAGTCACACTGACAGGCCTTTACTCAGACGGCTCATTCCTGTTGGAAATGCCGGCATTAAAGAAACTGTAGGTATGTCTGCGGTCGGGCCACTGCGTAACTCTCCGACTGAGTAGTCTCGACACACCGTCAGCATCTTAAGTGGGATCAGCGTCTGCATTATTCTCATAAGGCTGGAGGTAATTTAAGAAGATGGGAAGACTGGTTTCACAACAGCAGAAAACGTCTGTAGCGGCAGTACACATTTCTGCCAGCAGAGGGCAACAAAAAACCAAAGGTCCAACATGAAACACGCTGCAGATGATAAAAACTGCCATCCAAAGGATTTTTTATAAACAGCATTAGAGATGATGCGTGATGATGTGTCTGATCTCATGTATATTTCCACCAGGTGCTCTGGAGGGAAGAATGGATGCTAAAAATTAAATTAAAAAAGACATAACAAATTTGTGCTCTGGTTCAAAAAAATAAAATATTGAAAGCCAAATTCTACAAAATGTTTCTGCATATTTCATGTCAATAGCATATAGCACCGACACTCGACAGAGAACCAGCCCCTTCACACTATATCAATGCCATCTGTTGGCAGTAAAACATTTTCCAGCGTTTAGTTAATATGTGACTTCTCTGGCTGCCATTGGAAGGAAGGCCAGGTATTTTCACCTGTTAATAATTACTCACGGCGAGCACATGGCACCTGACAGCCTCTCAGTCAGCATTATCGGAGGCGTCTGAGACTCAAAGTCATCTGACCCTTCTCAGCGCATCAGCACACATGATCAGCACAAGGCTGAATGCAGGATTTTTTATATGAAATAAGGACCCACAAAGAACAAAATGATGTGTATAAGTAGTAAGCATATGTTAACGACCCTATAAAACATAAGACATGCTAATGCTGTTCTGAGGCATTAAATGAATGTACATTTAGATTAAAGGGGTGGTGCCACTGAGCAAGGCACTGTCCCCGGACACTGCTCCCCAGGTGCCTTTCATCGCTGCCCACTGCTCCCTCAGGGGACGGGTTAAATGCAGAGACCATAATTCACTGTGTGCACTGTGGTGTGTCACATGTGACAACTAATCACTTTCACTTTCATTTCACAGTAAAGGTTAATCACTACATGCAAGATGACATTGCCATTACATTTTCAGCACATATTTGTGTTGGCTAAGGTCCTTTAAACAAAAGTATTCTATATTTACATGTGTTCCTGTGCATTATATGAATTGTAATCATAATTATTTTTATTCCGTTTTTAACCCTTATTATTCATACATTTTACCACCACTCCCGTCTCAGCACAGTCTGGCTTTTTTTGTAAAGGGATATTCCCACTCGTAAAATATCTGTGTGATTCACCAGGCACACGCTGAATTATGCCGTGTGACTGCATGAGTCTTAAGTGGCATGAATTTCATACTTAGGCAACTGGAGTGCTAATTTATTCTTTCAGCCCTTTAATTTAGCTCAATAAAACCTGTGTGGCTGACACTCAGTGCAGTAACTCTAGATGAATTTGGTATATGCACATTTTATGTTGGTAAAAAAAAAGACATCTAAAAAGCAAAGTTTAATACCTCGATTGGCTGGCTTCAGTGTATGGTTAATATTTCCTGGGTGTTTTATGGACAAAATAGCAAATTTCCCACCTGCAGGTTGGGTCTCTGATATGTAGACCCAGACTGCAAGTTTAGGTAAATCTTTTGGTTATGTGGAATTCAGAGGAACCAAGCTCAATGCCTCTTTATTGTATTTAAGAGGTAGGAGAGGGAAGAGTTTTAATGGGACCTGTAGGCCAGAGTGTCTCTTTGACATGAGACCACCTGAAAAGGATCACATGACTACCACTTGAAAATGCAAACGTGCTCCTCAACAGCCATGAATCTGCAGTTGGAGTGAATGGGCAACATAGTGAAAGCAGGATGAGAAGGCGAGTGATTGTGTTCCTTTTCACCTCAAGTGTCCTGGTTCTATGTCTTTTAAAATGTGAGATAGGAGCAACAGTCCCCAAACCCACTGACTACTTTCAGTAATTCAAACAATGCCTGGCATTACAGTAGGTGCTGCATTAGGCACAGACAGAGTTGAACCAACGGGTTTTTGTCATGAGACTCTGAAGAGCCAGTGAGTTAATTATATTTTTTCTGGAAAAAAGCCGAGGCTTCCTGTTTGTGCTAAACATTGTGGTTGTCGAATGGTGTTGATGATGTCCTTTCTGCGAATGCTCTCTCAACTTACATAGGCAGCTGTCCTCCTTGTCCCACCTCTCTCCTCCTCATTGGCATTAAAAGCTACACACACCAAAACGATGTGTCCTGGGGAAATGTGGGACTGGCTCAAAGTGTCTGTAATTCTGCACCACGGCTGAATTTTGTTTATCAGACATATTTTATGCTGATGACTGTGCACATCGTGGAAGACCAACTGTGTACCATTTTTATTGTTGTTTAACCTAAAACATAATTATTGACACGGCAGTGGTGGCCTAGAATTTAAGGAAGGTTGCACAAGGTTGCAGGATGGAATCGCGGTCCGCCAAGGTGCCACTGAGCAAAGCACCTTCCCCACACACTGCTCCCCAGGCGCCTGTCATGGCCTCCCACTGCTCACCAAGGGTGATGGGTTAAAAGCAGAGGACACATTTCGTAGTGTGCTGTGCTGTGTTTCACAATGACATTCACTTTCACTTTCATTTACTCCCAAAGCAGTCAGGTTTAGAGGTTTCACTCCAATACCAGTGCGTGCGCCTTGCCTAGTAATAACCCTCTTCGCCATAGCTGACCACATATTTATATTGTGTTTGTGTGCGAACGTCCTGCCTCAACAGGAATTCCATTCTATTTGTTGGATTCCTTGACTCTGTCTATGTTTTCCATGTCGCGAAAATCATAGAGCCCTACATAGACATATGCATTAATTGATAAAACAGCACAAGGAATGGAATGGGGGATGTTTGTTTTTAGAAGAGAGATGGTTTTGACTTTTTATTTCAGGGGGATGGCATCCCCTCTCAAGTCGAGTACTGGGGACCACTAAAACCTATATAAAAAGACAAAAATGTCATGTCAGTGGACCTTTAAATAAGTCTGATTTAACAAATACAACAGTTAGCTATCAATGCAATTGCAAATAGAGCAGAATAGCAATTGTGTAAATCCACTAAATCCACTATCCAGGAAAGACCACACACACACACACACATTTAAATAATCTCTGGAAATATAACCTGTTAAATTATCAGTATCATGCAAAAGGCTTTCAGAGAACATTCTGTCCTTTCAACATGGTCTTGTGAAATGACAAGACGTTGACACGATGGGATCTAAAGCAGCTGGCTCTAAAGCGTGAGAACATTGAGGCAGATCATTAACTTTAATCCAATGTTCATTCACAATGATTGCAGAGTTCAGAGTGCTGGGTGTGTGTATGTGTTTATGTGGAGTGTGTATAAAGATTTGTTCGCACACTTTGTTGACATCGCTGTGCTAAAATGGCTCTTCAGCAACTTCACTTGTCATGTTACTATCTGAGAGGACATGCTGATGAGCATGCAATGAGCATGCAACTCTTTCTTTTCCAACATTTGATGACAATGAATTTCATGATTGACTTTGCACTTTTTTGATAAAGCAGTTGTCATATTATGTTATGATAGTTGGTGGCCAGTGTTATCACACTTCATAGGTCTGCAGTTTTTATGCAGGTGCCAGTGGAGAAACTTGCTGCTTGAATGTCCAACACCTTTGGCAGTGGATGGAATTTTCTTCTTTGAAGATTTTCCTTCATTTAAAAGCTTTGACATTGTGATTTAAAATTTAAATGATATTTTTAACATTATCAAAATAGTGTTAAGAAAAGTTCTGGTGTTAGAATGTTAAGTTATAGCAGCCTCCAAATTTTGGTGTCAAATCAGCCCCAACCTATGCAGGCTGCTGTGTGTCATATGTGTGAATGTGCCAGGAAAAAAAAATCTCTTATATGATGCAGTATAAATTAAACAGGCAGCCAAATATGATTAATCATTTATGACAAATTCATGCCAAAACTCGGTAGTTCAAGCTAATCCAGTAACTTTATGTTATATCCTGGTGAAATTTCAATGACTCAATGGTGGCAAACTGTCAAAAATAAAAAACTTGCTACTTGCTACCACATGTGTAATGAGAAAAAGACGTGGACGATTCTGCACACACACACGAAGCGGAAATTGAGGAAAAGCTGATCTTAACAGTCTCTGAGTGTACAGAGATCTACTGGGAGATTTTACTGGGAGTTTAGAAAACCATACACACATTTTTGCGCTGAGCCCTGTGGCAAGCGCAGTGCGTGCAGTGTTGGGTCTGAGAGGTGCTTTAGACTTTCTCCAATTAGCAGAAAAACTGTCTGTATTCAGTCCTCGCTCACCTGACGTCTGAACCAGGCCTCTTTCTTACGCGTTTGTGGCTTCAGGGTTTGGGTTGGTGTGTAATGGAGGAAACTCCGGTGAAGCATGCAGGAAAAGGAGGCCCGCCGGGAAGAGGGAGAATCTCACGCCGCTGCTGGGGTTTCCATCACGCTCTCTATTTATTATGCTTACAGCACCTCAGTTCCGCACGCCGGGTAAATGTTGGTAACCGCTCGTACATGAGACGGGGACATTACACGAACTAAACGTTACAGCTTTTATGTAATACAAAACGAAAGAGACCACAGTCTGCACGGTTCTTCTGATTGGTGGAGAGTCGATCTGCATCAGGACTGGGGCGGATGACTAACTCCGCCCACAGCATACTGACGTGTGCATTCACTCCAACTGCAGATTTAAACGTGTGCATTATGCATCAATTTCAAGGCATTAATAATCGCTACAGAATTGAATCGTGAGACCAGTGAAGGTTCATTCAACATTTACAGCATTTATCAGACACGCTTATCCAGAGCGACTTACAATCTGTAGTTACAGGGACAGTCCCCCCTGGGGAGACATTCAGGGTTAAGTGTCTTGTTCAGGGACACAATGGTACACAAAGTGGGATTTGAACCTGGGTCTTCTGGTTCATAGGCGAGTGTGTTACCCACTTACCACACTACCACCCTAGTCTCCACATGCTTCTCCAAAGAAAGAGCCGGGCCAAAATAATGCTGAGATTATATTGAGATAATAGCAAAATTAGTATGAACTTAATCAATAAATCACAACCGAGGTAAAGACTGTATTTGTATTCATTATTAGGAAATATTTCTTAAAATAATGTTGGTGATGAATTTTGACAGAGCTTAGCTCTAATTCAGTCTCTGTTGAGATCAAGTGAACTGCTTGCTCCCTTTGTGTACTGTTCTGAACAATGACAGCAAAACACAAAGAAATATAGAGCCCCACTCCAGTTTCCCAGAAAAGGCAAAACTTAGTGTCAGTGCCCACACAGCATCTTGTGTCACTGAAATGCCATCAAGTGGGCAACCTGACAAAGAATCCCCAGAATTCAAATCGCAACGAAGCTTTGCGAAAGCAGCCCTGCTGTCCCTCAAAAGACCCCTGCCTCCTTTCCAAACACCCCCCCAACCCACCCCTCCCGAGTCGTCTATGTCAACACAACCCCAGCCTACAGGAATGCGAGAGCCGGCCGGCCAGAGAGAGTGGCCATTCACTCCGCCCCGGTCATCTGCACTCAGGTCAGAGCCTACACGCTCCTGTTGTGACCGGAGTGCCGAAGACAATGATTAACGCTCCCGGTCCGTGGGCCATGGTGCAGTGTTAACACGGTCCTGTTGTTGGATGAAGAGAGAGAAACGCACTGTGAAGAAACCACAGTAGCCAAGAGAAGCTGTGTGACATCATACAGACTATTGAAGAAATTCATCTCTGGGGAATGTGCTTGTTTTCAAAGACACATTTTTAAGGGTTTGGAAATTATTTTTTTTTAATCTACCACCCTTTTTTGGAAATAGGATTCAGAACGTTCACATTTATAGATCTGACGTCTGTTTTCACATACTTTTATTCATTTACAAAAAAAGTTGCTGTGTCACTATACAGGCATTGTGAAAAAAACCTAAATAAAATTAGTCCCATAGAATCTCATGGTTTCTTAAAAATAAATTGTACTGTCTTAAAACAGTACACTATTGTTATATTTAATGTGAATATAATGTGAATATCACGCCACACAATGCATTCTTTTGCTATTAATCGTAGTTGACCTAAATATCCGCATTGATGAGAAAATATGAACCCTCCTCAGAAACCCAAACACAAGACTCCACATGTTCTTCTCTCCAGGAGACATCTGACAATAACAATCTCCCTCGATAACAAAGAATCCAAGGTGGAAGAAGAAGCTGCCCAAACAACGGTGATATGACATAGCTTTTGCCAGCAGTGCCAGTTGGGCACGTACGAAAAACATAGGAAGAGCCTCGCCGAGGACCTTGGCATGAGTTACAAAACAGCAACAGCCTCATTCCTCAACCCCGAGAAGTTCATCTGATACGGCAGGCATGAGTGCTCACAGGTACACCGACAGACTGATACCTGTGTGTCGAGACAGGTAGGGCAGTGGTGGGTGGAAGGGGGCCACCCATTCGTACCTCTCTGGGGGCATCGTCACTACGCAACAAGGGCGAGGCTGGAGGTTTTTAGAAATGCTAAGCCCCAGCCGCCCACAGCAAGCCCCCAGGTGAGACGCGCACTGAACAAAGACAAAGCCAGGAGATGCTGCGGGGTTTCTCAGAGGTCAAACTGAGTCGCCTGGGCTTGTCTGCCATTGTGCTCCACTGCAGACGACACCCGAAGATAAAGGTAATTGGTCCACCGGTTTATTATATAACGAGGCAGGGAGGAGGTTAGAATTCTTTTTCCAGCCCTACGCTGAAACCTAACATCAGGGTCAAAGGTCAGGTTTTGCAAATCTGCTCTATAGCTAATACAGGACTCTCTTAAGAAGAGTAATAGTCAGATAAGCCACCCTTTCTTAGTCATACATACACGCCCTTTTATTACCTTGGCATTACAGGACAAAGTCACATTCACTTTGTGTTTACAGGAATCCACACGCATTGTTCAGTGAACAACCTCTTTTAAAAGAAAGACTAGGGTGAAAGTCTCCCGGAACATTCTGGAACTTCTTCAGATGTTTATCTCATGCCCTACCTGCAGTGATTTTGTTCAGCATCTGCTGCCGGGCGATGATCCGGCCCAGGCGATATCCCGAGCGCCGCCGTCGGTGGTCCATGCGCAGGTAGATGTCCTGCGTCTCTGGGGTCATGCTGCCCAGACACTCGCTGCCCGGGGACTCTGGGAGCTCCCTGTACATGGCCACGGCCTACGAGAACCCCACCGCCCGATTCGATCCCTCAAACAGAAACAGCTAACGAAAAACAAAGGCTACAGTGACAGCAGCGGTTACCCCTCAAGCCACATGTGTGAGGAGCTGGGCTAGAGACTACGAGGTTGCCTAAGCCTACAGTAGGACGACTGCCAGCGGTTGCTCCCGCCCTTCCCTGGGCCATGTGACCCGAGAGGAGCCAATGGCAGGAGAGCTGCTGCAGCACTGCCCACCTCAGGCAGCTGAATCCAGGGCCTGTGCACGAGTGTGTCAGCCTCCCCCAGCTCTGGAGGGAAATATAAATACCAGCGGAATGCCTATGAACTGAGCAAGCCCGGGGTAAGAGAGAAAGAGGGAGAGAGGGAGGGAGGGAAAAGAGGAGGAGGCCATACGAGGGCTAAGGAAAACAGTCCAGCTGGGACCCACCCAACCCACAGAACAACCCCACCACTATGGACCTGCGCTCAGGTGCCAAGTTTACCAAGAAGGAATCTGTTATGCCGTGTACCACGGAAAATGAAAGGGGAACGAGGGGAGAGGAAAGAAAGGAGAGATAAGGGAGATTAGGAGGGAACGAAAGTGCTTGATTAAAAGAGAGATAAGGAGAGGTGGCAGGGTGTTAATCTCTACCCAGATCACCCCTCCCCATTTCCACACACAGCGCACAGCCCCCAAACACTCAATCCGAGGACCTGACAGGAAGCAGTGGCCCTCGAGAGCCACTCAGAAACAGGGGCTCTTTTCAGAACTCAGCCGGTGCCGTTACTCAAAAAAACGCCACTGGCAACCGAACGGGACGGGTTCTGCTCAATCGGTTTGGACTGAATGGGTGTTCTAACCAGCCGGTCTGTTTACGGGCGCGCAGCGTTGGCTCGGTTTTATAAACACTACGCCACGCGGGGATGTTATAGTCCTGGGCTATGAATCCAGAGATCGTATGAGATCGTATACGAAGCACATGCTTGTGGCTCCTTACTGTACAGCTCGTAAAGAGAGGCCTGTATTTAAAGACTAGGGGCCAATTAGTCTTGCGAGACAGATTTGTTCCATAAGCCCACTTCCCTGCGGACAGATCCCGCCCACTGCCAGTCCAAGGCCAGAGACTTGAGCGACACGACGGGGGCGTTAGCGCAATGCTACGTCCGTTAACAGGCCTGCTAAGTGAGCGGGGCGGGGCGCGGCGCCGAGTCAAAACACACAGCGCTGTCTGTCTGACCGTTTCTCCTAAACCCCACCCCGGCATCCCCGTCGACTGGCACGTACGCCTCGTGGCGGGCTACACAAAGCCCCCAATTCAGTCTGTACGGCTAAACCGCCCCGTCTATAATTCCCCGCAGAAGCGCCTCTGTTTTCGCTGCCCACTTTACAGACTTGCTTTTGGAGGGAGCTGTCAGTTTCTTTTTCGGGCGTCACTGTTTGCTCAGGTAGTGGCCCTGGCGCGGTGACACGGCGCCGGTGATTTTCATTTGTTGAGCCGCCAGCTAACGCATACAAGCATGCCGCACAGCTGCTAGACGGTACGAAAGCCATCGCCCTGACAGTCGTCATCAGGCAAGGCCATTTCGCCAGGTGCTGACATTTGGACAGGTTTTGTTGGATCGGTTGCTCACAGCGAGGCACTTTCAGCACTCTGACGTCTTTACAGCATTTCAGAGGCCTAATTAAAAAAGGGACATGTTAAAGATTACGAGTTGATTAAAGACATGGCAGGGTGGCAAAAAAATCCCAGGTAAAACAACCCATAGAATTCAATAAAAATGAGGTAATAATTTGCACTTTTTTGGGGTGTATTTCATGTCATATTTTGAATAAAGAATAGCAATGTCATACCAAAGGAATTTAGGTTAACCCTATCTAGCCTGTATCGATACATTTTGGTCGAGTAATTATTTACCTCATCTTCACCTGGGCAGCATACAACAGCTGGGTGGGTCCAATGATTTTGCTTGAAAGCCATGCAAACACACCAACCAAACAAATCACCATAGCAAACACAAAAACCACAACACAATATGAACACAGTGCAACACATTCATCACCCTGTAATTAATATATACAGTACAGGCCAAAAGTTTGGACACACCTTCTCATTCAATGTGTTGTTTTCATGACCATTTAAATTGGTTGATTCTCACTGAAGGCATCAAAACTATGAATGAACACATGTGGAGTTATGTATTTTAACAAAAAGTAGAGACCTGACCTCCACAGTCACCGGACCTGAACCCAGTCGAGATGGTTTGGGGTGAGCTGGACCGCAGAGTGACGGCAAAGGGGCCAACAAGTGCTAAACACCTCTGGGAACTCCTTCAATGGAAAACCATTTCAGGTGATGACCTCTTGAAGCTCATCGAGAGAATGGCAAGAGTGTGCAAAGCAGTAATCAGAGCAAAGAAACTAGAATATAAAACATGTTTTCAGTTATGTCACCTTTTTTTTGTTAAGTACATAACTCCACATGCGTTCATTCAGTTTTGCTTCTTAGTTTTCAGTGAGAATCTACCAATGAAAATGGTCATGAAAATAAAGAAAACACATTGAATAAGGTGTGTCCAAACTTTTGGCCTGTACTGTATATAGCTAAGATCTACTTAATTCATAACAATACTTGAGAACACAGTTACACTAAATATATTGTTACTGTGTATTAGTTGTGAATCTGATTTCTGTTGTTGCAATACAGTTTGGTCCTCAAAAGTGTGGTCCTCCGATTTTATAACACAACTAAAGGAGCATCAGAGGACATGGGAGGTATAATTCCTACTCTATCTCATATATCAGCCCTAAGGGCACAAAACACAGGGCTGAAACGCTGTTGCATTCCATGAAAACATGGGTGCGTGGGTTGTGTTTGTGGGTCCTTGACGTGGCTGTGGTGGTGGAGGGTGGCATGCCGCCTCTTATCGGACCTGTACAAACATGCTCCGTGCAGAGATCCCTGCTTCGATCTGACAGGGGAACTTTAAGCCTTGGGGTGGTCACACAACAGCAGGAGCCTAGTGGTCAACCAGGTACCCCATTTAATTCTGAACCCCCCCTCATACTAACTGTTGCCCCTGAGAGACACATTTAGCTCAATTTTCCTCCAGGGAGGCATGGGGCATGTTCACTAATGTCACATAACTTTTCAGGAAACCCTTTGACTGTTTCCTTTCATAATGTGAAAGGAATGGCAGGCCCCCAACGCTCCAAACACCAAGGCCAGTCGAAGGTGTCCTCACCAGGACAACAGGCATTCGGGATGACCTTTATTACCGGGCCTTTATTATCGAGCAGTTATTACTTTGTGAGATTGTGAAATTGGAGTAAATGTTTATTGGCTGATGTTTGGTCTGATTGGCAATCTGCCTTGCTCCAGTGTTTTTTTTTTTTTTTTGAAGAGGTAAAGTGACGTCTCGCGCCATAACACCCAGAAACCTCCACATTCATCAGACAAGCCGTTGTGTCTGAAGTGCCGGCGCTTTGAGGCCGAACCCTAACAACAGGGCAAACACCAAGTGGAAAAAAGCGCCTCAGCATAATATTTATCCTCAGGTCTGGGAACAGATTTTAGCCATGGCCACAGGCCAGGTTAGCAGGTGCGTGCACTTTGCTGAGGACACCGGCTAGTGGTGTGTGTGGTGCAACAGCAACTGCTTTCTCTGACAACTGCAACAAATGCAAAGGCCATTGCATGATAAGCTGGTGTGTGTTCATGGCCACCAACACGGGCCTTTCAACCAAGTGCAGCTTGAGACTGAGGCCTTGAGACGGAGGCAAGAAACTAAACGAACGCTAATACGATCATTTTCATCTCTGCCTGTCAATCAAGTAAAGACAACCCACCATCTGAGCTCGTTATAATGTATAACCTACAAGACCATCTTGAGGAGAGACATTTTGGAGGAAATTGAGATATAAACATCAAACAAAACCTCTTGGTCATCTCTTTTGACTGGCAAACGGGTATGAATAAATACTTAATAATTCTTAAATAAAAAAAAAATCAATTGACTTCACACTGAACACACAGAAGTGTGTCAAAGAGACTCTTGTGCCTTTTTTAAAATTTAAATGTGTAAATAAATGTTTTAAAATAAAACTAAAATATTGTTTACTGCATGTACTGTTGTCTATGTGCTTATAGAATATTATACATACATTTTTGCATTATATGTGTATTTTTTACTCTTCTGTAAAGCTGGCAAATTGTCTCCCATGCCCATGTTGTTCTCACCCCTCACACTTTTTTGCGGCATGATTAATTAATAAGTTTATTACAAGAACATGGTACTACTATATGGTACTACAAGTGGTATTTATCTTTTGGCCCAGAGCCTCAACACCACAAATATAATTTTTTTTTTTCTGGGCCTGCCTTCAAACACGGCCCGCTCTGTCTGCACGACCCACTGAGAGTCTGGCGGGCTTCGCTCTCACACCTTGTTGCACCTTGGCTTGCAGTCAGAGGTTACTTGGTAGCCAACAAAAAGTGGTAAAAAGACATGGCATCTTAGCTGCAGTCTGCTGTGACCTACTTCTTACTTTACTCTTCCCGAAATGCTGCAGTATCAGAGCGAGACTCCCTCCCTCTTTTATTTTATTGAAGAGCAGCTCGTGCAAACTTTAGAATGACTACTTAGCGGCAGTGGCACATAAACGTAAATCGATCCAGGTTAAATCAGCCACGATATTTGCTTCAGATGCTTTCTAAGGGTCGTTCAGCAGCTGCGATGAGCCACAACGGGCCATATCTGCCCTGCCCTTGTAAGGTCGTCCATTGTTTAGTGTGCGCATAAACAGTTGGCCAAGGTGGGTGGAGACACGCTGGTGTATCTCTAAAACACATATATGGAATAGAATCTCAGCGCTGCCATCCAGTGGCTAAATCAATGAGAAACAAATAAACAAACTGTCTCCAAAACCGCCGCATTTACGGCCTCCTTCCGATTGGAGGGCAAGCAGAACATGCAAGTAGATACAAGAGGAGGAGAGTACAAACCAAGTGATATATCGTGTGAAAAAAAAGGCGGACGATCATTTGTTGCAAAATAAATAGGGGTGGTAGTAGCCTAGTGGATAACACACTCGCCTATGAACCTGAAGACCCAGGTTCAAATCCCGCTTACTACCATTGTGTCCCTGAGCAAGACACTTAACCCTGAGTAGGTACAGGGACTGTCCCTGTAACTACTGATTGTAAGTCGCTCTGGATAAGGGCGTCTGATAAATGCCGTAAATGTAAATGTAAATGTAAATAAATAAGAAATCATCAGAAGAGCAGCGAACTAAGCGCAGTGTGCACGTGTACTGCGACATGCTTCTTAGTCCGCCACCTAGCGGCAGGACGCGGCAGCGCACCAATCAGATTCCAGAGCGCCAGCACTGCGGTGCGGTGATGTCATCTTCTGTCGCTTGATTCCATTTAAAGCAGAATGGTGCGATTTACAGCTGAGGTCCTTGTTGCGGAATGCATGAGAATTACGAAAAAAAAAATTAAATGCATGGTCGGCAATGGAGCGTATTTTTTATTCGAAGTGTTAATATGAAAAACGCACACTCAAAACTTTTCGTTTCCATTTTGAACTGAGGCATTTTATTAAATTAGACATTTAGGAATGAAATGAAAAAGAAATTTTATGTTATGGCCGTAATTATCGGACTCGTAGATCTGCGGTACCGTTACATTGGTATATATTTTAGTGACTTTGTGCGTGTGCACCGTTAACAGTAACACGTGCAACTCCACTTTATTCCCTCCCCAGGTCTGAATATAAAATCTCAGCCCGGTGTGGATGTGGTCCACGGGTGGGTTTAGGTGGAGCGTTGGGTGGGGGGGGGCACTGACCTGCCAGTCGTCGCTCCCGGACGTTCTTCCACAGTAAATCCCAGGCTTTGGACGTGGAGTCCCGCAGCTGCTCGCTGAAGGAGCGCCGGAGCTTCAGACTGAGGGCTTTTCGGCGCGCTGTCATCGCAGCCTCGCTTCTTCTTTTTTTTTTTTTTTTTTGGTTTAAGTCATAGCCGGGCTTCGCCTAGTCTTCATCCGCGTCGCGACCGCCGCGATGCGCGTCGCCGGGCGCGGCGGAGGCGGCGGCGCGGGTCCGGGCGAAAACGGGCATGTTCTCCGGTTCAAATCAGCGGAGGAAAGAAGAAAGGAGGAAAGAAAGAAAAAAGAAGCCCAACAACTTCCCAGTGGCGGATACGAAGCGACTGCAAGACCAGATGTGGTCCTGTTTGAAGTTTCCACTTCTGCTCAGGGCATATGCACAGGACCCTCTCTCTCTCTCTCTCTCCCTCTCTCCCTCTGTCTCTCGCCCTCCCTCCCTCCCTTCGACCCGTCAACTCCCCCTCACTTACACTTTTAGGGTTCGGACGAGCTCGTAAAGCCCTAAATACGTTTTTTTTTAGGTTTTTTTTTCTAACACGTTTTTTTCCCAAACCCAACGAAGTGCCCTATAAAGGTGCAGGATTATAGGGTTTTATTTGGAGGGGCGGGTGGTTGTAATTAATAGGACAATTGATCAAAAAAGTTTAGGAAAAACTTACAGAAAAGCAAAGACTTTTTATATTTGGCCATTGACGTGTGTGGTTTTTTTAAAAATCAGAAATCACTTTCAACTCATGGTTTAATGGCTCACGTTGTACTGACATTGAAATCCAACTAAAAGTCTAATACAACTCACAGTGTGAAGGTTTTTTATTATTATTATTGCTTCTTGTGTTTGACATCACTTGAGCGGGTCAGCGCTGAGATTCGCAATATCTGGCTGTCAGCGTGAACTCTGAGGCCGGTGAGAAGGATTATGTCTACATTAGGGGTGCGCTACCCTCACTTGGACTGGCATTAAAGCCCCGAAGACTGACAGCCCTGTTAATGAATTAACCCGGTACTGGTCCCGACCTCAACTCGTGTCGTTCCGCGTCAGTCGGGGTACTGCGGCCCTGGCGGAATTTAATGCCGATGATTTACGTGGCCTGCAGCTTTCGGCTAGGAGATGTGACCTTAACAAAAGCCACTAAGTGGGCGCCATTAGGAGGACAAATACATTCCTGTGTGTTTGTCTTTAGATGCTGTCTCCAGCGTAGACTGAGTGCTCAGACAAGGACAAATCAGATTTACCTGCTAAGGGACGTCCCTGAACTGTCAGAGAACTCTAAATCCACAATCCTTCACTTTGCTAAACCCCCTGCTCCTGCCTATTCCAGATTGCTATGGTATTCCTGCGGATTTAGTTTTTTTTTTTCCACAAAGTGCTCCAATGCCTTTGAGATCTGGATGGAAATTGAAGGTGACGAATACACGTGCCCACTGGAAGCAAGTTGGTGTGGACTGAGAGAAAGCACAGCTAGTGTCGAGGCTGACCTGCTCCCCGGTAAAAAATGTAAATATTTAAGAGGAGCTCTGTGCGTCTAGGGTATGCAGTGTCTCTCTCTGAAGGGGATGTCTGATTGAGAATCCTCATGGGAGAGCTGAGGAGCCATTCCACGTTCCTTGGTTCAAGTGTCAAAGGTCGGAGGTGAAGACCAAACATTTCCCCTCATATGGAGCTAAAGATGGAATTCCTGCTGGCTTCCCTCTTCGTCTGCATCTGTGCTCTTCTCCAAAATGGAATAAAATTATAAATCTGAGCAGACTACATGATTTCTTAGATTGAGACACTCACAACGAATACGTTTACATGGACACTAATGAAATTAAATTTTAATAAATTTATTAATCTCATTCGTGGATTATGCCTAGTCCTAGACTAAAAACATTAAGGAATTGAGAACGCAGAAGTTCTATTTTATTCTAGGACCAGGCGTAATCCATGAACGGGATTAATAAATGTGTTAAAAAGTTCATGTGATTGAGGGGAAAGTGACCCTATATATAAATATGCCTGAGAGGGACACCAAATAGAAGAATATTAGAGTCTTACAGTTATTTCTGTCTCATTTGGAATCATGGGAGTGAATGTGTGGTGGTATTTAGTTGGAATATAACTTCAATTAAGTTATATTCATGACTTAAATGACTTTTATGGGAGGGGAGTAGGTGATATGTACATTTAGTACATTTACAGCTTTTATCAGACGCCCTTATCCAGAGCGACTTACAACCAGTAGTTACAGGGACAGTCTCCCTGGAGCAATTTAGGGTTAAGTGTCTTGCTCAGGGACACAATGGTAGTAAGTGGGATTTGAACCTGGGTCTCCTGGTTCACAGGCGAGTGTCTTACCCACTAGGCTACTACCACCCCATGTAAACTGAATGGTCAGTTGCATCAGAATAAATAATCATGGACACTAACCTATCTTTCTTGTTAAACCTTTTTGCTCTTATGGTCGAAATGATTTAAAAGTAATACAATTTTCCATCATCTTATTATTTCTGGAGCAATGTTTTGCTTCAGTGTGTGTGTGTGTGTGTGTGTGTGTGTGTGTGTGTATGTGTCATGTCTGTCCACTCAGCAGTGCACTCTGACTATTTCCCAGCGCTCACCTGTCCGATGACATTTTCAACCCCGCTCTACTCAGCCTCCGCAGAGGCCGACCGCAAAAAATACAAACCCGCACTCTCAGGTCTGCCTGGACAACCTGTCCCTCCGGATCATTCTGTCTCCCAGCTGCATGTCATCTCCCCGTGAGTCAAGCGGTGCAGTGTCGAAAAGCCTGCTGCACGCGCACATACAACGTGGGCCAGTCAAAGTCACTTCAGAGCTGTCACTTCAGCCTTTCACCAGCTCAGGGAAGCTGTGACCTTAAAGTGTCTTAATCAAATAAATTGCGAGCAGAATTAGGACCTACTGTGGGTTGTAATAGTTGAACCAAATGTACAAATGTACAGCTCTGATCACCCTGATCATCTGATCACATTTCAGTCGGATCAAAATAGGCATGACCACCTCGGTTACAGTAATTTCTCAGATGGAATCACTGCAGTGATTATGTGCAAAAGACAGGAAAGAGGGACAACATGTTGACTTGGCTTCTAACATGTAAGTCGTAGGAAATTCGACCACCAACAGAATCCACAAGGCGTTCTTGAGCACGGCACGCGAAAACGGGACTGCCTGGTCCGTAACAGAATGAGGGGAGTGTTCTAATGGACTCCATTCCCCTAAACCCTCACAGATGTGACAGGAAGAGGAAGTGCCATGACCTCTACGGCCCTTTATTTTATCTGTCAGACAGCCACTGGCCCACTGGCCTCGTCTCAGCATTACAACCCCCCCCCCCCCCCCCCCCCCCCAAACCCCGACACCACTCCTCAACAGCACATCGCTTCAAATTAAAGACTTCTCCTCCATCTGTCCAAAGATTACTGCAGCTAGACCGCAGCTCTCCTGTCGGAGACAAATGGGCAGAGGGAGCTGACGCAGCCAGGGGGAAACATCAATCTGCTCTCCCTCAAAACACTCCCGGCCTGTTGGTTTTGGCTCTGCCCGTTCAGACACCTTTCTCTCTCTCTCTCCGTGTCTCTCTCTCAGCCTCCACCGTTCTCTGTCTAATGAGTAAACTCGCTGGAACGTCGTTTTGCATCTCAGAACTCCTGTCCATTACTATTCGTGTACACATACAGGCTTGTTTTTCCGCTCGTTCGGAGGACTGGCCAGCAGCTCTGTGTGGGAAAGCCCTGGACGTCAGAGGAGCTCTGATTGGGCACTGGCCTTGGGCTGAGGGTCCCACGCCAGGCCATGTTACAGGTCAGGAGGGGATTACTCTCCGCGGCCTAATGGAAACAAGGCTTGGGTACGTTCCCCTGCCCCCTCTCGGCTAAACACCCATCTCAGTTATGCGCTATGAATTTCCTCAGCGTGTATTCCCAGGCCAGGTCTCCATTCTTCCAGTGAAAACACGCGCTCGAGTAGCAGGATGGAGGAGTGCGACGGACGTCCTTTACGATGTAAATATCACTGTTTATTTGACAGACACAGTTCAACCATCGAACCTGTTGTTCTTTAAAAGTTGTTTACTTGTCATCGCCCAGGATGTTGTTCACGAGACAACGGAAATGAACATCAGGGCATTTCTGTCGGAAAGTCGACTCATTGAAATGCAGAGCAGTTCAGAACGTGTTTCAGAAAAGCGTGAAAAGGGGGCGGGGCCAGGAATGCTGTATATGTGTGTGCGTGCACAGCAGAGGCCAAGGGGTTGTGTGAAACTTTGTCTATTGTTTCATGGCTGCAGATGACAAAGCATGTAATGCTGTCAGGTCCGGATCTGTTATGGTTCAGCAAAACCGCAAGAAATCCATGGGAAAACATTTACAGTCGCTGCAACACCTGGCTTCCATTAAAACAAGCAGGACTCAATCCCATCACCCCTCTCTCTCGCTCCACCCAGCCCCCTTCCCAAGCACGGTCTTCAAACAAGCAACAAACATATTCCTGCATGTTGTTTTGACAGCCATTTGGAAGCAGGAGTAAGAAAGCGGTCAGGGGACGAAGACCGAAAAGGCACAAAAACGCGTCACATAATGAAAAACTCATTCGCATTCAGCAATTCTAGAATTCTACAATTTAATTTTCTTCCCAGTAGTTTTCATGGCCAAGCAGAAAACCACAATTATTACACATATTTTAAATATTTTTATTGAACTCTGTAAGAAACCAAAAAGAGAGAGTCTAACGGATATCCGTCTATTTTCTACACCACTTCCATCTTCAGTTCAGGCCGGCAAGTCGCATAGGCAATATAGGCAAATGTTAAGGGCACCATCCATCCAGGGGGCGCCACAAACAGAGGGGAAAAAAGTGGTATCATTCCACTGTTCTTAAAACTAGTTAATATTAATGTGCCTTAATATGAAAAGAACATGTCCACATGACTTTACCTGATAATTAAAGCATTATTATTTCCATTACCTGAAAACCCTAAGTAGCAGTAATAATCTAATTACTCTTTATTTTTTATTTCTTTCTAAGTATTTTAAAATTCCAATTATATCTACACTAGTGAAAGTGGAGTGATTGTCATTATAATGCACAGCAAGCACAGCACACGGTGAACACAACAAAATGTGTCCTCTGCTTTTAACCATCACCCTTGGTGAGCAGTGGGCGGCCATGAAAGCCGCCCGAGAAGCAGCGCGTGGGGACGGTGATTTGCTCAGTGGCACCTCAGTGGCACCTTGACAACCTTCGGGCACCTCAGTGGCACCTTGACAAATTACGGGTCCGCTTCCTTACCCGCTAGGCCACCGCTGCCCCAGCAATGGAATTTGCTGCAATGCAAGAGGGCAGCACCTACAATCTTGCCTAGGGCGCCAAATTTGTTGTTCACGGCTGTGGGGAGGCACAGGCAGGAACATCACATGGGTTAATCTTACACACACAGGTGCTAAATACGTTTCACCAGTTCGCCTAACTAACATGACTTTGGACAAACAGAACAACTGGCGGGGGGACTGAAACTGAAACAGTTCCACCGTTACTTCTGAAGTCACAGGTTCTTGGTTCCAGACCAGCAATGCTTTTGTGGAAAAATGTAGCATGGATTCCAAATTGGGAACTGGCAGCAATTATACTTTAGCTCAATAAAAGTAACCCACACTAGGCGAGAGTGACAGCTAAATGTCATGTAATGTGATGTAAATAGGCTGGGACATGGAAAAATAAACGGAAAAAGCATGTTGCTTTTAAAATCCCTGAGTATTGAATAGACGCGGCTCCGCATTGCACATCTGTCCACACCGAGGCTACACCGCCCTGGCTGATGGGGCCGTGGCGACAGTAACATCTTAATACAAGGCTAAGACAGAGTCCAGAGTCCACGCTACGCTGCCCTCAGCACGTAGGATATTTCACTCACGTGAGCTGCCAGACATGCTGTGGGAGAGGAAGGCGTCCATTTTCAGCTCACAGCATATTACGATATCAGCCAAGCATGACTTTACATGTTTAACGTTTTTACAGAAAGCCGCTCAGTCCGCCGCGTGCACATGTGGCGATTCATTACAAATTCAAAAATGTGAGACAACAAAAATCTGAGGGAATGTTAATCAAGCGACATCAAACCACTTCATAAAAAAAAGCCCCCCATAAAAAGGAGTTCCTGAGGTGTTTCTAATGCACTTGAAGGGCCTAAGTCTGGCCTGGAATGCTCTCTTACACCTCCATGGGGTCGTCCGCCTGCATTCACGTTAAAAAGTCCAACTAATTAAAACTGCCCCAGGCGTCCGCCAACATTGTCCCTCATGAATCGGACGGCATTGTCATAAAAATGCAAACAGCAAAACAGGTCCGGCTGAGCACGGGCTTGTCACAAAGCCAGTGGAACCCCGAGAGCAGGAAATCGGCTCTCCCCCCCCGGCCCCGTGTGATTGCACTTTGATTGCCGGGCCAAATTGTTTAATTAGCTCGCAGGCCACAACAAAGGCGTAGCGGCGCGGCGCTCCAGCACAGTGCCCCTTTACAGTGCCAGGCCTCGAATTCCTCTCCCTCGGGCGGAGGCCAGGTACGGCGGGGGCGCTGCGCAAAGCTCCGTCAGCAGGCCTCCTTAGGTTCCTGCTCCAGTGAAGAGTGAAGCCGACGGGACAATGGCTCCAGAGTTTGCCAACAAAAGGCCCCCTCACCGGAAACCGGTCCTGCCAGCAGGGAGCCTACTTTGTAGAATTTCTGTGGCCGTAACAGGCAGAAAATCACCTGGACACAGCCGCTAGGTTTACACTATTTCATTAGTAATGGACAGTTCGGTACAAGTTAAATCCAAAAAATTCTGACAAAGTTACATTTCTTTTCCTGTCCAGGTGGTTGTCAGGTTCTGTTTTCTCCATCTGCGTCATTGGTTTGTGGTATTTTCTGTACCAGCCGTTTCTGGCTCCTGGGACGAGGGTTTGATTTATCACATACATTAGAAAGACTTCAATGCATTTTTTTCTGGAGAACTGAAGACTCTTGGTGAATCGTCCAAATCTGATATTGCATCCTCATATGGCGATTAACCAATCAAAGTGGGCGATACTTCAAAAGAGGTGGGAAAAGCAAGTTGAAGTACAGATCTTCATGTCAAAAAAGTTAAAAAGAAAAATGGACAAAACAAACTTAAAATGAAGCTTTATTTGCCATATTGTGCACAGTGGTACTTCTAGGTTTAAACACGTCAAACTGAAACCGCTGCCCATTTCCTCTCAGTTTATGTATGGATACACCAAAAGTATTGTCAAATTTGTCTTGATGTCTGGATGGCGTGCAAATACTCTTAATTGATAAATTACACCACTCGAATGAGTAAAGAGATGTTTAATAATGTTAGAAGTGTAGCAACGATAAATAATAGATTGCTCAGTGAAGCAAAACTGTGTTTTTGAATGATGTGCGTGCTTTGCTGCATCATAAATGCAGGATCAGGAGTGTCGATGTCTGCTTTATGTAGATTTGCTGGTCAATGTTTACAGTCTTTTGAATCCAAGCTGTCAAATCAGCACAAACACATGCCCAGTACGGACTACTGCTAATCGTATTTACGCTATTACCTCTGTTAAACCCTTTCTGTGCAAAGTCTCCATCACACACACACACACACACACACGGTTCATTAACTTGCAGACTGACAGGGCTGCCCAGGTGTCAGTCACTTCCTCGAGTCTCCAGGAAAAGTCCCGGAGCAGCACCTCTGCTCTTTCAGACCGACGCTTTGATTTGACTGCTTAAGAGTTCATTCCTCCAGGGATTTGCTTACTCTGAAGGGCCACGAAAGTGACGAGCTGGACATAACTGGAGCTGTTTAAAAAAAAAAAAGCCCCATTTAGAAAAGAAGAGTTGGCAGGCATTTGTCATGAGCTGTTGGGAACAGTAGACAACTGCTTGGGTGTTGTGCAACCGCTTGCAACAGGCTGCAAAGAGCTGCCCACATGATGGATCAAAATACAGAGGTGAACTTCGGGCCATTCTGAAATTTTGGAGAGCAACCAAAACCTACACGAGCATGTAATCAGAATAAGCACATTTTTTAAAAGAAAAGAATAATTTTTTCATCAAAAAAAAAGAAGGTCTGATCTGTTTTACATTAGGGTTTACAAGGATCCAGGAAATCACACAAACAGTCATAGGTTCTTCAGGCTCTGTTACTCTGCAGGGGACCATTCAGCCTAAAAATATTTCTGGGTGCATATGGTGGTGGAGACACAGTCTAAAAGTCTCTCATAGATGCTGAGTTGTGTTGAGACCCGGCGACTGAACGTAGGTCACGTATGATTTACACCACTTTCAAACCAAAAGGCCTTCAAAATTACTTTCTATGCTTATTTATTTGGGATTCCCTTTAATTTGTCACTTGTCAATAAATATGAACTGGTGTACCATAAGCATTCACATTACCATCCCATACAGTGCTTTCTATTTTTATTTCTCCAGGCCCACAGTGGTCAGGAAATCGCGAGTAATTTTCCATCTTTCCACATGTGGAATTTTTCATGCATTCGTCATTTCAGAAGAGCCCTTTATAGGCCACACTGGCCCTGTGCATGACAACTCACTTATGAATGTAATGCATGAGCTCAGTGTTTTGGGCAATGCTGGGCAGAGGGGAGAAGAAAAAAATCATATTACAAAACCATGCCCAGCAGCAACCACAGAAAAAAATACAGAATTAACTACTGTACAGACTTGTCTTTTTATAAATTTGGAATTGAGTTCAGAGCTATTCATCTACAAGCAGACCACCTAAGAGCACTGGGCCAGTGCTGTACTGGTGATGGAATAGTTTATTTAACCCACGGGTGGGCAACCTGATCCATGGACGGAAGGTGTGTGGTGTAGCTTTTTTGGGTTTGACCTCTCAATTGGTGAGAAAGGCTCCTCCCACAGGTCTCAACATCTTTATTACTGGCTAATTGAGAAGTCATTCAAAAAACCTGAACCGAACAAAGTTTGAAATTTCACTCTCAATTTTTAATGCATTTTATCACCCATTAAATGGTTGCATGTAAAGATATACAGTATCCTTTTTAGGTATTTAATGTTTTTTAATAGAAAGAAAAAATCTTCCTTAGCTTTAGCACATAGAATTTTTTTTTTATTTCGTTTGGAAAATGCTACTATAAACTGTGTGGACTCATGGTCCCTTATACTCTTAACAAATTAGCCTTTTCACTGGTGAACTTGACATTGCTCTGAACTTTGACAGTGTTCCCTCTTTAACACTATCTTGTGATGTGTAGGACTGGTATGTAGCTGTAGAGTGACAGATCCACTACTTTTACTTTTAGGTCACTCCCTATTCCAGTTAAAGACCCGTGCACGTCTGTCAGAGTTTCCACGAGGTATTTTTAGGTATTCAAACCACGTCCCAATTATTGTACTAATCCAGCCTTTTTCTAGGTTAGGCTTGTCTGAGAGGCCCAATAATGCCACTCACAAGACTGAGCCTCCTACGCTAAAAATGCCCAGGGAAAAAGGCATTCTTTCCTCTTCCCGGCCTGTCCATATGTACTACATGTTCCCATGGTTCCTAGGGCCTCGCATCCGTTGATGTGGCAGGCCCTCCCTCCGGCCGCCATAAGAAGGGCCCCTGTCAGACGGCCCCCTTGAGCAGCTGCAGCTGTTTGGGGTCACCCACGTTGACCGCTGGGAACCAGCAGTCCCGGATGGGAATGGAGTCGGGGCTGGAGGAGCAGCTGGACAGTCCTGGGAGATGAGCACAGAGCAGCCCCATCGCGGAGCCAAACGTGCCGGAATACATTACAGTTATATAAGAGCCTCCGGTGCGTCATTGCCGATGCAGGCACAGCATGAGAGGACTGAGCAGTTCTTGAAGTATAAGAGCAGTTCTGGGCAGGCAGGGGGGCGTTCTTTTTTTATAGTACTAGATGACTGGTTCGCGAGGAAGGAGTCTTGAGGAAAAGCAAGGCCACCTCGGCCCAGTTAGTCAAGATTAATACAAGCTTTTATGGATCCCCCGAGCATCATCTGTTCGATATACAGTCCATTAGCAAAATGAAACGTAGCAGGGCACGGCTGAATTGTACATCACGAATGAAGTAAGCGGGTTCGTTTTTAATTTAGTATGCCATAAAACAAAAGCAGAAGCCCATGAGGCCCGCACGAGTTCGAAGAATGTGAGCCAAGATTGATGGTGGGACAAATGTATTGACTGCAAGATTAATGGAAACAATAGAAAAGGAATGGCCTTAAATCATCGTTCAATATAAATCACTAAACAAAAAAAAAAGAAACATTGCGAGCAAATACATTACACAGCAGAAAAAAAACTCTTACTGATCAGTGAATTTGGATGGCTTTCCCTGTGGGCAGCTTCTGCAGCAAAAAAAAAAGGGGGACAGAATGTCCTTGCAGATGAATGATGGCCTCCGACGTCTCTTAATGTCCTCATGATTAGAGTGGCTCGGGGAGCTCCCTGCCGAAGGAGCGATTCTTTAAAGCAACAAAAACCAAATGGAGGACAATCTGCGCTTTCTGTCCACCACCCAGGCCAGCGGGCCGGTGGCTGCCAGGGCTGACAGTTCTGGGGCATCGCTGCCCTCAGCCTCTCTGTCATGCCAGCCTCTGTGGGGCATGAGGGCGGGAGAAGGACATTTATCATAACAAAGGGCGCTGGCAATTTTGAACGTGGCTGGCTGGAGTGGACGTCCGAGGGACACATCCACAGAGTGGTCCGCCGTCTGATGAGCAAGGTGGTTTCTACATACACTTGGACACGTACGACGGGCCACATATTAACACTCCGCCAAACACATCTCACTCATATCCACACACGGATTCATGGCAGAACGCACATAATGCCACATATGGCTACATAATTGAGACTCACATTTGAAATTTAGAATTGGAGCAATTGGTGACGAATTCTCCAGTCACCGGTCATCACCAACGGTTCAGACAAGACATTTGCCAATGAAGCATGAATAGCACAGAATATCAAAATATCCCTGCACAAAACCTGCTGCTTAACATGGCTTAATGGTAAAAGCTTGGAATAGCCCAGTTTGTACTCAGTGCAACCTGAATGCATGACACCTAATAAAGTTTGTTGTAAATGTTTAGATTGTATTCTCCAGATATTTTAGTACATTTCAATATTTTTTCCTAGCATAATTTATTTTTGTTCAATCTTGTTAACCGGCCTAAAGATTGCCTGACACTGACGCGTATAAGCGTAATTCTCCCCCCCACACAAGTGCTACAAACTTGCACATTCTGGAATAATTCCCTACCCATCTTGAACAATATATATGTATTGATATATGCTACTGTGCACAAGT
Organism: Denticeps clupeoides; assembly: GCF_900700375.1. Lineage (NCBI taxonomy): Eukaryota > Metazoa > Chordata > Actinopteri > Clupeiformes > Denticipitidae > Denticeps > Denticeps clupeoides. The sequence goes on from NC_041725.1 coordinate 13,909,981, forward strand.
CCAGTAATAGCCTGTCATGGCACTGTCATCTGCCTTTTTAACCATTTTTTTGCTCTTATTTTGTAGTTATTTAATATATTAGGATTTGAAGGATTTCGTTTCTCTAAATTTCTCAAATTATGGTAAACCAATGGCAGCACTCAGGAGGTGAACTACAAGGACCATAGGTGATTGTGAGGCACTGCTCAGTCAATCTGAGTAACACACGTTATCTAGAGGAAAGCGGAAGTGGAAAGAAGAAAATAAACACAAACAAAACTGAAGGAGGGTCTAGTAAGGTCTAGTGGTTTTTCCATCCAGGACTTTTTCACACATGAGAACTACAAGGATCCAGTTGACAACTGAGCAGTCACGAACGTGAACCTTTAAACTAACCATGGTGGGATTTAGGTTAGTCTCCCTGGCAACAGGGCATAGAGTATTATTGTTATTGTATTATTATTACTGAAGGAGGGAACTGGTAGAGGCCCCTCCATCCATCCTGCGTCTAGACATGCCTACCCACATGGTCCGGCTTGAGTGGTGGGGAAGAGGAGATCCCGAAAGAGTGGAGAGGGGGGATGGGCCTGTAAAACCAGCCGTCCTCCAGCTCCTGTTTTCCCAGGGAATCCAAAAACTGTACCAGGTCCCACTCGGCCCCGACCGCTCGCCGGGGGTCTGGCGCTAACCACTGGTGGGCATCACATGACCTCATGAGGCTGAGAAACCTTTGTGTTTATCCGATCCGTCAGTCTTGTCTGAGTACAAACTGACCAGCATTTTCACTTGCAACATAAGGAACTCTTCTACAAATATTTATGTGGAAAGTGCACGTCTGAACTGATGTCGACAGTGGAAAGAAAAAACTGACTTTACTATTGCCTGATGCACATTGCACAATGTCAAGCTAGACATGGCTGATTTATAAAAATGACGTCACAACAAAGACGTTCATCATAATGACCATTAATGTATCTATTTCTATGTATATAGAAATATATACATAAAAAATGTCAAAATTCATAACATGCTGTACAGAACAGGTGGTACTGAATTGATTCTTGATTATGATGAAAAGTAAGCTGTTTTAAAAGTAAATATGCAGCAAATGGACACTATGTTTGATTGTCATCATCAAATTCACATTTTCATGAAAATGTGATGAAGCAATATATTTACTACTAATTTATGCAACAAAAGGTAGCATTAATGTTATAGTGCTGCTTGCTAAGTGACTATGAATGATGTTCTGACAGTGACCCAACTCAAGGAGTCCAGGCCGGGTGAGTGTTTTTCTAAAGCAGGAAAAGGCTTAAGCCTTTCGAGTCTGCAAACCATCTGGGCCTGTTTTGGTGACATCATCCGACACAGAGGTGTGACAGTAAAATACGAGCAGGAAACCTTATACCCCATGTACGGGTTTCTGCAGACTCCATCATCTTTATAGCATCCACATCACCGTCATTGTGGTCGGGATCATTGTGGCTGTTATCGTGAATTTCCATCTGCTGGGGAGCACCAGGTTATTCTCGCTGGAATACGTCTACTTTCTGTTGAAGCTTGTCATACTAACAAAATATCCTTAAAACTGAGGCAGTACAGTTCTAGGGATTTTTATTTTTTGCTTTGACTGATGTCTGTTAAATTTTTCTGTAAAATTCCACTGCACACAACCATGCAAATGCTGTAAAGTGAGGAATGTTTTCACGGCACGATGTACATTTGTACCGCACGTCTCGCCGTTCTAACCCTCGATGTCACGTGTGAGTGCAACCTGAGCTGAAAATGGCATTCCCCGAAAATCCCACCGCCGCCCCCAGGGCCACATCACACCAAGCCAAATATGCCCCCCTCCCGGCAAAAGAGTAACAATGATCTGGCATGTGTCCTAATTTTAACTGTGGCCCACCAAGCCATCCATATAAATAGGGCTTTAAAAAATGACTGTCTATGACCCTCCACATTCTGTAGACGGAGCGAGGGCCCTGGAACACCTGTCTCCATCACTCACACTGCCGACACACACACTGGCCACTCAGTTGACACTACAGAGTGGGGCAGTGGTGGCCTAGCGGTTAAGGAAGCGGCCCCGTAATCAGAAGGTTGCCGATCTGCCAAGGTGCCACTGAGGTGCCACTGAGCAAAGCACCGTCCCACACACTGCTCCCCGGGCGCCTGTCATGGCTGCCCACTGCTCACTAAAGGTGATGGGTTTAAACCAGAGAGGACACATCGTTGTGCTGTGTATCACAATGATAATCATTTCACTTGCATTACACACTACAACTAAGGTTAAATCAAATAAGCCAAAAAATCAAAACCACAGGTAACGTGAACATCCTGGCTGGTAAGGAAGCAGACACGTAATCAATAGGTTCAAATCCCAAACTGCCAAGGTGCCACTGAGGTCCCCACACACTGCTGCCCTGGCTCCTTTCATGGCTGCCCACTGCTCACTGATGGTGATGGGTTAAATGCAGGGGATACGTTTTGTTGTGTGCACCATGTGCTGTGCTTGCTGTGTATCCCAATGACAAAAACAATCACTTTCAACCACACAAGTCTCTTTCAGCAGTATATTATACCCTGCCACACTGCAAAAGTTGGTCAGTTCAGGTTTGAGAAAACTGACAGGAGTTCAAAACTGTTGACTTGCCCTCCAAATTCCACAAATCTCAATCTGATCGAGCATCTGAGGGATGTGTTGGACAAACAAGCCTGAGCACCACCTCAACTTCGTGCAAGATAACACAAGACACCTTCAGAGGTCCAGTGGAGTCCATGCATCGAAATACCTGAGGCATAAGAGGGACAAATACAATAGTAGGCATGTGGTTTTAAACCACCTGCTCTAAACACCACAGAACAAAAGGTGAAAGTGGTCTAAACCAAAGACCTTGTTCTTGGCACATCTCTGAAGTCCCATTCATGTCTCAATGACTTTCCCTGAGGGAACCACACTCGAGAATGCTAACAAGCCATATTCAAGACAGCCTATGGGAAATATCCCTGCCTGCATACTCTATGAATTCTGATATAAAAGTCCATAGTGAAATGAAGCCTAAAGTAACTATATTATCAAAAATGATCACACATATATTATACATCTATTATTGACACAATAAATAGTTTATAATCAAGATTTTTAGTGTAATAAACTTTTATCAGTTGGATGATTTATCCTGCAATGTAATGACAAATGTATGTATTAAAGAACAGTTTAATGGACTGAGTACATAATTAAAAACTGCATATATATTTATTTTTAATGTGGAATTAAGTTGGTTTTAAGTGGTATTCCATAAAATGCATGGAAAATTAACGACTTGTAAATGGTATTCCATACAGTAAGACTTTCCAAGATACAAGGATCAGAAATAGTGTCCTTCATTGGGAAGTTAAATGACTTTTTGACATATGACCATTCTGTCACTTTGCCCAGAGTTCTTGGAAACAAAACAGCGTATGAAAAGAGTGCCACCAAACCCAGAATAAAGACCTTTATATAATCCCCCCAATTTGTAACTGTCTAATTATGGAATAAAATTCTAACGATGTTCTGAAAATGGAAAAGTTTAACTCGTCTTTTTTCCTGTCAGCTTCTCACAATGGCCCTCTTTATCGACCATGTTGATGGTTTAATTCTGTTAAGTGATTGGAGGCTTCTTGTCCATTCACGGAGAATGTGTGCGAGGTTAAGACTGACACTCAGGCACAGTGCTTCCCTTGTTGGGGACAATCTCTGCTGGCAACATTGGCACTCTTTTCATCAGGGCAGGAATGGGTTTTCCTCTGCACACTGCCACGGTAGACACTACTCCAACTTGGACTTGGAGTTGCCGTTAAAACAAACCCTGAGGTCTTGTGGTGTTATGGAGCTGCACCAAACAGTATTTCCTCAACATGTCCACAAGGGGACTTTTCTGACACATCAAAGCACCACAATGACTAATGAAGTGGAAATGGAGTGAATCAGCCCTACCTGTTCCTCTGTTCCTCCTTCTTGCAGACATCTGCAAAACAAACACAGACCAGAAGATCAGTCACCAGAAAAAGGTGAGCATATTTAATTAATGTCATCAAGAGGCACTGCAGACCTGGCACCCGTTAAAAAAGACGCATGTCCAAAAAGAGGTAACTGGCCTACACCAGAGAAGAGACATAACTTCACTCTCATGTGTGTCATGGTGGATCTCCAAGTCAAATTAGTGCTGAAAAGCCTTCTAACCGCTTCGCTTTTAACAGCGTCCAAGACCCGAGCTCAGGAAGACGGACAGCTGCAGGTGCAGGCTCTAGTAAATCCACTTACAAAATATGCTTCTGTTGTTCCTAGATCATCATAAACCAGACTACACTGAGCATGCCACATTAGCGGGACGATGGGACTGATGTGTGTGAACATATATCAGGAACGAGGACATGGGGCGCACTGGCGGCTGAAGTGGTGGGCACGGTGCGTTATCGCTTGGTCTGTATTCGGGGTCGACTGGCATGGGGTTTTTTGGGAGCAGATGTAGTATCAGAGACGAATTGTTGTCCTGGATGGACAAGGCTGTTGGCAACATCGAGGGTAATCCAGAAGCGTGGTCGGGTCAAAGAAAGTCGCGTGGGTCCATGTCAATCCACAAACTAGTTTTTCAAAGAATGAGTTCGCGATTGTTCCTGCTTATTGTTGCCCTTTTATACTGTCTGTTGTCCGGGGCGTGTAGTCCTTCCGGGTCTGCTAGGCCGAGGTCGCCCTAGTGCCCTCTAGTGGCTGGCGGGTGATTGGTAGCCATGACAACATACATAATTTTATAGCCGTTGTTCATTTATTCACTCATTTATTCTTTCATTCTTTAAAGTCAAATGCCAAAGCCAGTACCATATCACTTGAAATACTTGAAATAGTTCAAAGGTCACAGTACATATTATCATATATTTCCGTGCTGAAATACATGAATGACAAATGAGACATGTCAATATTCTCTGGAACAAGCTATTAATAAGACCCTTGCACATATTATATTTCTCTTCATTTTCTGAAGAACAGGATGTGGAACAGGGCCCCATGAAAGTATGAAAACTAAAAAAAAATTGCTGCCACTGGCATGTACCTGCATATTGACTGTGAGATTCTGCAATGAAGAGTAAAAAAATCTTATTTCACTACACACTCGTCAAGGAGATTTTTTTCTGACATAGAAATGGATGCACCAAAAAAAAACCCACAAGGGAGTTCATTCTGTCTAAATGTAGAGTTCCAAAATACAGTGACCTAAGGCGTCATGCTCACGTCATGCTCCCAAAGTGGATGACCTCAATGATAAGAATTAGTTCACCATGAAAAATATCCTTGTTAAGGTTTTAGAGATTCAATCTAGGTGCTTCAGATTATTTCACTTCCTGTTTCAGAGACCCATGAGAGATGACAAACTAGTTTATTGAAAACGTCCCTATCCATACAAAAATGAGTAAAAATCTGAACATATTTGTGGTAAATTAATGTGAGCATCCACATTTCATTCTGTTTAAAATTGCACGTCAGACTATGGAGTGTAAAGTCGAACAGCCACACATGGTTGCAAATGAGACCGGTCACACACACAAAAAAGTTGTGTACAGGAAAAAAAAAAGGGCATTTTTTTATTGTCTCTCTTTTATATTAAAGTTACGGTTTCCGCACGTGTGGTTCCATGTGCCGTGCATAATGTAGACACATACTGTACTCACAGTGGAAGCATATGGAAGCCATCAAAATATCACATGAAAACATGTCACTCACTGGCTGTGGATAATCTGTGCAACCGCCATTTTCTGCAGTGTGCCTCGCGCACAGGCGCAGCTCATGTGGCTATAAGTCATAACACTCTAAGGCCATGTCTAAAGCCATGCAGATGTAGCCGTGCGCGCCGCAATTTTAACCTTTGTGCCAAATTTCTCGCCATTTCTCATCCCCCGGCCTTGCTGCTGCCCTTCCCTTTAGACCCCGTGAGTTATGTTCCTATGCCTCGAGATCCCCAGTGAATCACTTCTACTGTTATATTTGGCCGGTGCCCCTAACCCGAGTCATATTCATTCTCAGTGGTCTGAGAAACCCTGTAATACACATCCCGGGATTACATAAGCACATCACTGGCAGGCCACACGGACCTCTCCGCACACCCGTTAATCCCACTGCCAATGGGGCAGAAGGAAGTGGCCCAGAGGTGCCCATCTCCAAACCACATTTCCAGCCAAGTACTAGAGCGTACCACAAGGCGATTCATAGTCACCAAGGTGACTAAATTAATTTCCATCGCTCTAGGATAGGATCGTTGTTTATCCTTGGTTTCAGGTCAGTTACACTGTAAAGCGTACATTGTTGTGGGTAAGTGAGTTTGGATTGGCTTCGATGTCCGGAAACAAGGGACATTTACAAATCAAGTCTGGGTGTCAATTGGAAAGTTGCACCAAGTCATGCTGACTTTTTTGGAGTGAAGGACACAAAGGAGCTCTTCAGATGAGAAAATAACTTTTTTGGGGGGGGTCTGGCAAAAATAGGGGGGGTAAAGGAGAAGCTCCCCTCTGCGTGGGTTTCAAAGTGAGTCAAGAACAGCTGTCCGGGCCAGATGTGGTCCCAGGGGTGCGCCTTCATCCATCCCACCACAGTGGGGAAAACAGGCCCGCTAAATTTAGCCTGTCTCCAACCTTTCACAACCGTGCAGAATAAGTCCCATCATGTCAGAGACCAACTGAAAGTGATCCATCAGCCCCCTAGATCAGTTTGGTTTTGTTTTCCTTGCACCCGTCGAGAAAACACCCCCCCCCCGCTGCGGCTGGCACAGGTATGCCACTAATGATGCACAATAATTCTTGATACGTTACGAAAGGCGCGATGACTTAACGGCTCTGTTCCTGCGCATTTCGGACGAGGTTATGAGAGTACTGCTGGAATGTAGGTACAGCAGAGCAAGGTTTTGATCGTGTTGCAACACAGGCGAACCAAGCTGCACGTGTCCAGTCAAACCTTCCCTCGGCTCACAAATACCTGGCGGTCATGAGCACGCATTAAGCAGGTGGAAGCAGTCCAAGTCATTTTAAATGCACAGACAGGTGTTCAGTGACAAATGACTGGGTTCATTGACTCGTGAATTTGGATTTGAAGCATGAAAGTTGATATGCTGATATGCTAACCATTCAGGCAAGGGTTATGTGATATAAGTATCAGATAGACATCAAAAACTATGGGCACTATTTTCAGCTCAGTCGCTACGTTCGGAGTGTTTGCGAATGTCATATTTACTAATTAGCCAATCCGAATGCTCGTACGAAAGTACTGCAGCAACAACATGGCATCTAGTACCTCTTCGGTGACGATGTGAGGCTGTGTGCATTACTGGAGACAACCTGGAGTTAACCTGGCTTCCGAGCAACCAGGGAATATGGGCTACACTCATACGAAGCCTAACTAATCCGTGGCCTCATGAGCTGCGCTTCACCCAGTAATCTATCCTGACCCGACTGTGCCACTTGGCCTCTGCGTCTGGCCCAATAACAGCACCTGCAGGGCAGACTGGTTCCTGATTAGGGTACCACCTACTCATACGGCACACTCTTGCGCTCTGTATAATGCATGCCCCGGAAACCATTTCCTTGGAGATTTTATTGGGTATGACTGTTTACATTTACTGCCCTGTGAGACTGTGTGCTTCGCATTATTCAAGTGTATAAAATTAAGTATTGCCTACTGATCAGCCTCTCATTTTGTTCATTCTACAAAGTGTGTCAAAGTGTGTTTTGGGACATGTCACAATGTCACTTGAAAAAAAACAAAATGGGTCGTTGCTCCATGAAATAAAAGTTCTCGGTTATTGTTAGCAGCCACAAAGGTCACTACTGTCAGCACCAAAATCACTGTGTCATTATAGACATTTAACTATATTGTTCATTCAAGTACATAGCTTATATTTCTTGGCTACTCATATATTTTGTATTAGAAGTCACTGACTTTGTGGAAGAGGTGAAGCAGTGTTGACAGCAGTGGCCAGTAAGACATTCCGATATTAATGTAAAACATGGCCGGGAATGTTTATATATCCGTCTGAGAGGCAAATAGGGTAGTCTAGTCCCTGTGCAACAAGAAAATGTTCTCACCCATCACTTGAGGCAAACAAACTATCCAGAGTTAGGCTGACCGAAAACAGTCAAATTGTCCAGCACCTATTCTTTTTTTCCCCAACACATATGTGTGGCCTACACCCCCCACCCACCGGACCCTCAGGATGAGTGCTGGTGCGGTTCTGCATGCCTCTGCAGATTTTCCAGAGCGTAAGCTGCTCTGTGAACCAGCCTCCATTTCATCAGGGCGCACAAAGCCAAATCATTCAATTACCCTGCAATCCAATTACCCCCTTTAACTGTCTCCCACTGACCCTGCCAGAAGGCCTCGGCGCAAAATCTCATACGGCGGCCTCAGAAGGTACCTAGCACGGCCAAGCTACAGCTATGAGGAGATTAAACAAACACATCTGGCCCTATTCTCAGGCCGAGCAGGAGAGACACAGTTCCCACAGATATCGCTTGCACAGAAGAATAATGTTTCTTGTTTGATGGCAGTTTAGGGGAATTTTTTTTTTTTGTATAAATATGAGCTCTCGTATCGCAGGTTCTGGCAGAATTTGGCCTGCGTGTACTGCCAAAAGCATGGAGATTTCTGACTTGATCCTCTGCTGAAATTCTTAGATCTGCATACAACTCAACGTGTAACAATTAGGAGCAAAATACAGACATTCACTCCAGGTACCATTTTCAAATGGCCAGAGGAAGTAACAAAAAACCAAGACCTCATGTTACTTTACATCTACATTTTTCATCACGGTCATCCAGCAGACTAAACCAGAAACTGAGAAAACTGTGAGCGCCAAGAACTCTAGATCTATAATGAAATCGCCGAAACACATTTCATTACATCAAATAAGATCAAATGCAAGCAAAACAGCAGGCAAGATGAAAGCACACCATCAAAATCAAGTATTTAGTTACTACCTCCTATTACAAGGATTGCTCAAAGCTTAGCTGCTCCCCTTGATCCGCAGATATTGGACAAAAAGCACTGCATCTGCATTTGTCAAAACTGTGCGTTTCCTCCGGAGATCACTTTGAAGTGTGCAAGAGAGATGTCTTGAATGTCTACGAAAGCGCGACACCACATAAATAAAATGACTCTCAGCCACGATCACATGTTTTGCGGAGGCAGCGCTCGCCTAATTAGATATTATGCATAACGTGGATGGCCTGTGCTGCGATGATCAATAACAAGGGCTCCATTATCGACCCGGCCCTCCCTCAAAAATGCTTCACGGTGGCAGTGTGCTGAAGTGCCACAAATAGCTCGTGCCCGATCAGTCTAAGAAATGATCTTGCGATAACACATAAAAAGCAAACCCAATGAAATGCAAACGGGGAAAAAAAAACACTGCCAATGACAAGACTTTTTAACACTAATCGTTTGTAGCCTCTTTGACCCTAAATAAATGATCATGGTTATCCCGTTGTTCTTGTTTACAGTATAACAGAGAGCGCTTGAAAAGATTTGCTTCGAATTCCAAAAGGCTCACAAAAGGCCATCCTCACATGCTCCCCCCGAAAACAGACCTTGCGGCCGTCACGCTTAATTCATTAATGAAATTCCCCCTGCTAAGACAAATTCTGTTTGGATTAGAGGGGAGAAAATCTATTCCATTTACTCTCCGCGATGCAGAAAACCCATTAAAACATGCCGAGCGCGGGCAGCTAGCCAGACATGTCTTCTAGCAAAACGAACGAGCACATGCCGCAGTCACGAAGACATAACGCTCATCACACAGTAAATAAAGCAGCGCCTCACATCCGCAGAGGTTCATAAATGTTAACATGTCTCCAGAGAAAATGTATTTCAACTGTGCTTGTTTAGCATCGTTAGCATAGCATTGTTTAGAATAGCATGGTTTACGCAATTATTTTTGCAGAAAAAAAAAAAGGCCGTTTGTGTGTCAGTGTGCCCATGTGACGTGAGCAATCTCGCATAGCTAGTCCCTCACCTCTGTCTTTCTCGGCCGGGTTCTCGTCCCCGGAGCGATGGCGCTCATTGGCGGGAGGCGGCTTTTACCCCGCACGAGATTCTCGCCACCGCCGACGGGCTGCTTTGCCGTGGACATCTGATCTACGCCACACTGCAACAACGGGAGAACAAGCCGTCATGAACACGACCCTCTAGCCATTTTGCTGAAGTCCAGATACAGGATGCGCTGCTTCCCAGTGGACAAGAGAAATGGAAACAGAAGGCAGAGGTCAGTTGAGAGAAAACTTCCGAGAGATGGGAAAAAAAATTCATAGGTTCGGAGGGGCAAGAATTTAACCCTGTCTGACAATGCCGGACGACACTCTATGTCCTCTCCAGTCGCTGGCTAAAGGACGTTCCAGAGAACGCTTGGAATAGCGGCGCTGATAGTTTCATAAGGACATGTGTCACTCGCCAGACCAACCCGAATAAACCAAATTCTTCAAAACAAGCCAGCTACACTCGCTCAGACAACGCATCCTCTGTGTGCCGCACATGCACAGACCCAAAAAGGGCCTGTTGTTTTCCACATGCAAACACAGGGCTGGGTAGAAAATGAGGCAAGATACCCCGGGAGAAACAGGCAAATGGAAGTTCCCAGTCTCACCATATCCATATACAATGAGTTTTTGTTTCGATTCCACCAGTCCAGTCGGTATTTGCTTTGGCCGGGCAAAGACTACAACATATCATCTGTAGTGCAATCTGACTCACGTCATAAACTGGACGCCGTGTGTCTGAGTGCAGTGGTTGGGATCAGAGGGATCACAGACTGTGTGATGTAAGCCGCCCTTTTGAGACACGCAACATCAAAAAGCCATGAACTCGTGTGGTTATCTGGGCCCAGTGGAGTCTGTCCTCTTGCTTTCTGCATTGGTCCAATGGCACTGGTGAAGTTATAGGGGCACCTGTTGAAGGAAATGTGCTGTGATCCTAAAATATTTATTTCACATGCATATTCAGGGAGAAAAGGGTTGGGGTTTTGACTCATCCATTATTCATCAATTGGTAATTGAAGGTCATGTTATATCACTTGAAGTTTTCATACATATCAACGATTCAGTGTGTCTGTTTTATAAGGATGGGGGCATCGGCAATGTAGAAGACACCAATCCCATCAGAATGGAAATGTTGCATTGCAGGCTGAAGGTCATCACTCACAATCACTCTGTATTGATTTTCAGTGACACCACTTTCTTAAAGGTCAAGTGGGCCCAAACCATGCCAGTGAAAGGCCTCATCCTAAATTAGATCCTCCACTCGTTTATTCAGCTGTTTACTTAACACTGTGAGGGCATATGTTCATTAGCTCTACATGTGAAAGAGACAGAAGTGTCTCTGTCTGTGCGTTTCAAGTCAATTTCCAAGAAAACCAAACAAGACAGCATTCCAGATCTCCATGGAATGTTATTCTAACACAGGAAAAAAATTGTGCTCAGGAGTGAAAGAGGCCAAGGAAGTAGAATTTGCTCAGTGTGCAAAGTGTTACGGGTTTTGTTGTGAAAGCATTACTTCCACATGGAAACTGAATTATATGACAAAGGGCTAAAAGTCAAATCTCTTCACAGAAGTAAGTGAAATGTACAGGAGTTCTCCCTCATTAACATGAACTTTGTTCCAGTCAAGGGAGTTGTAAGAAAATTGAAATGAAGATATATGGCATAAACACATCCAAGTGAAATTAAGGGTTGAGTAACTGCTGAAGAACAGGTGTTTTGTGGGTAGAGGCCTTCTGAAACCTTGAGTAACTTTTAACCATACGTAGTTAGTTATTAATGATTTTAATTAATCTCATAATCTATGCATCAGGGCATAAAAGTGCTGGTAGTGACTGTGGCTGCCTGATCTGAGTACAGCGCCGCTCCAGGTAGGAGTAAGGCCTCATCCACACTTACATTTGAGATTAATGCCTTCTTAATGCTCATTAACCTTCATCGGAATTTAGACAGAAATTGACGCCAAGACAAAATTGCACGCAGCGTTTATTTGACCCAATCCGAACGCTGGTGCTGAACAGCCATGTTTGATTAGCTTCAGATAAAAAAATTGATGGGAGGCATAGAGACTCATCGAGATATTTAATAAAATTGAATTGCTGAGATGATAATTGAATCAAATTGTGAAACCAGTTAAGGTTCACACCTCTAATAATAACTTTATAAACTAATAACACTGATTATCACCTACAATGAAGTAACCTATTTGTATCTGTAGCTGATCACCTCTCTAATATGCATTTTTTAAGGGATCTGGAGGAAGTCAAGAACAGAAATCTGGCATTCAGATCAGTCTGACCTTGTCTGGGTCGCTGGGTGATTTTTTCCTTGTAGTCCCAGGTGTCCCCAACGGGGAAGGGCCCTCGCTTAGAGCCTCCTCGATGTCCAGGTTGAGCTGATCCAACTTCTTCATCAGCTGGGTCATGGACTCGGTCCATGGAGACAAGACCTGAGGTGAGTCCTGTGGACAGAAAGGGTCAGAGGTCACAAATATTTTCATCATAATTTGTGCATTAAACATTGATTATTATTACTGTTCTTTAAAATAAACTCTACCCCCTGCAAACCCGCTGACCTTATACACTGCACTATGCAGCTAAAATAGGACAGTAAGGCCAGCATTAGCAAAGGGTTTGACCTGCAACTCAGGCAGACTGACAGACTTTCACCACGCGTCAGAAATCATTCAGGCCATCACCGCTGAGGCACTGAAACCATGTTATAAATGTGAGCGCACGTTACAGCAGTGTACAACACCGCTCCATGCAGAAAGGTGATAGCTCTACCCGATCAGCCTGCAGCTTGAAGCTACACAGCTATGAAGAGGGAATGCATGCCATACATAGACCAGCGGGATTCCTCTGACTTTTCATCCGTCTGCTTTCACTGGCCTGGCCATCTCTAGCCAAGGACCCCAGTAAGTATAAATAGCTGGATTCAGCTCCACACACTGGCCGCACTTGCACTTGAGAAGCTGGAGGTCTAAGGTCATAAATTAGCAGGAAGCTCCTCGAGTCACCTAGCTGTAAATCAGCATGGCTGTCATTATATATGAGCAGTCGGACAGGAACGGATGTTGGGGAGTTAAATAGACCAGTATTTAGCTGAAAACTATCCACTGCAATTCAGTTTTTTTCACAATTCAAATCACTTAGCTGCTGCATTTATCTATAATTAAAAGTAATGTCTATGATATGATTGAAAAGAGGACAAGTTTCATTGGTTTCCTTGAATGACATAGGCAATGTCTGGGTTGCAGGGAGCACATTGGCATCAATCTCATCCTGAAACAATCCTACTGATGACAACTGTCACTGGCAAAGGAATGGCCCTTATCTCCAATTTTAAACTTCCACCTACTATCCTGAATCAAAAGCAGTCCAGACATTCTGCTATTTTCAGGAACAAAGAGAGACAGGGGCAGCTGACGAATTTGGCTGACTTACCACAGTGAAAGTATGTTTGTTAGCTATCAAAGCAAACGGGACAATTCTGAATTTAGAGGATCCGCAAGGAACTGTGCACTTCCCCCAGTCTGAACATTTGCTCCCACAACTCCCAAAACCATGTTTGGAATGGACCCCATCCAGATCAGTGTCACTCATCTAGAGCAAAACAGAGAGCATTTGCTGAGGTGAGGACTTCCAGTGACAGCAGATAGACCAGCGACCCCCCCTTCCAGAGGTCACCCGACTGACCTTTTGCAGGAGAAAGTGCTTGCATCCACTCATGGGGGAGTGAATGGAAGAACTACAGCCTCTGACTGTAAGGGTGGTCTGCGGTCAAAGACAAAAAGGACAAGAGGGACAGGGAGAGACAGAGACGAGAAGGGGGGGGCTGGCCTTCTCAGGGTTCCAGCGCCACTCTGTCTTCTCCCCGTGAGACTGGCCAGTGAGCCTCTTAACTGTGACAAAGGAACATGTGTGTGTTTACACTGCAAAACCTCCAGGCCTCTGTCGTGGTCTGATAGCATCTCGTTTGGAAATTTCCTCCAGAGATAGGCGGCTGCTCCTCCTCCTCTGTGTTTCTGGCTACTTGATTTTGCTGCTACTCTACCACAATTCACCTAAATCATGACGGGAACGTTGCAGCTCTCAGGTACAAGAACAAAGAAGTTCAGAGTCATCCGCTTCATCAGGGAAGAAAACCAAGGCAATGTTTGCCAACCTCGGAGCTTTGACTCTGAGCCAAATTAAAACCACTCGTGGCTCCACTCTGCCAGTGAGCATCAAATAAAAAGCAGACTTTCGGAATGTGGCCACTTCTCACACGGAATGAGCAGAATTCCGGGCTTTCCTGGAAGCTAGGCGAGAAACAGAAGCCTCAATTCAGTTACCCCCTGCCATTCAGCTCTATCAATCGTGAGAATTCCACTCACCATAGCAACGCGTCCGGTATAAGTCAACCCTCTAGATCAAGGCATCACTGTTGTCCACAGGAGGAAAACAAAATAGGAGAAGCCCATAACTTTATTGGTGCAAATTGGCTACATTGTAAACCATAGCCCTTCCCCTTTGACATTGAAATGAGGCGTTAAGTGTCCAGCTATGGCACATCTCTCTGGGCAACGTGCCTGGTTCATGCCACCCACAGAGCGCCAGGGATCACTGTGGCTGTGCAGGAATGTTGCAATGGGACATGCTTTCAGAAGGACACTGGGTAGTTGCTACAGTGCCTGAATAGAGTCCGGGTCAAATGTGTTTTTAAAGAGCGGCAGATTGTTTTTTTAAAAAGTTCTCTGACACGGCGCAGCAGGGGCGCTTGAATACGATGCCAGTGGGTTTTGATGTCGTTCAAAGAGTCTTGCCTTAGCTAAGGTCATTAGGTGTGTTTCAGAACCTCGAGATGATCAATATTAAGTCTACATTGGGTTTACAAAGAAAAATCAATGAAAGCAACACACCATGAAGCAACAGTCTGAGCATGAAGGACAGTACAAAGGCCTGGACAGAACATGCAGCAATGGTGCCCTCAGATGGCAAAGAACAAGACCTGCAATCGAAAAAAAACGATTCTCAGGCATCAGACAGCCAGGAAACCTAATGAATTGCAGGCTCGTGTTCCTTCGGAAAAAAATCCCCGCCGTTCGTGCAAATTATGAGTAAGTGGCAACTGTTTCTGTGACAGTAGCCTCGTCTTACATTACTGCCCATGAGGGATAGAAACACAGCGAGCAGAGTGCTGGGAGTACATTTAGCACGTGGACAGCCGAAGCTCACAGCCCCCGGGCCAATTCATGGCAGCCTGTCAAATTTCTAAAAGGCACCCATGTGCAAACAAGCTGTAAATTTAAGCGCCGATAGCCAGTTCCAAGGACCTCGAGGAAGATATGATTCTTGATTTCCAGACCACTTGAGGAGAACTATAACATCTCTTCATATATTTTATAGAATGAAGTCAGTATTTTGACCTGAAATTACATGTTGCAAAATGAACTGTCTTGTTTTCCACGTGCAACATGAAATCACAATGAGGTGGAAGCACTCTTTGATCTAGCTTTTTTGCTGGTAGATCAAACACGGGTGTAAATTTAAGCTCGCCCATGTACTTCAGCACCATATGAACGGGCTCCAGAAAGGGCCCCTTAGTGGAAAACAGAGGACCCTTTCTTTATCATCCAGCAACAACCGTGTCTGTCCTGTCAAAAAGGCAGGGCTCTCTCACACTCAGGAACGAAGGGGTTTGGGGGGGGCTTGCCTTTGAACCCCGGGCCTAGCTGGTGAGAGAGTAACATATGTCATCTGGCTGTACATGTGTATGATAACCCACGCTGCTGACGCTCCCTCCTCAATCGGAGCCATTGACCTTCCGTCCTCAAAGCTTCGGAGAGGAAGCCGGGCGGATTCCCAGCATTCCTCCACCCACTCCTCAAACACACCTCTCAAACCGCAGTGTCATGCAGGCTGTAAAAGTCAGTACGAGCCAGCAGGCTGCGACCTCCTTGACCCCTTCCCTTTGTACCGTGATCTGTAAACAATGTCCGACGACGGTATGACAACTATGTTTTCACTGGAGAAAGCCGCCTGCCCATCACTGTAGTGTACACAGTGCAGCTCATACATGAAAACACCTTCATAAACGTGCAGAGGTGAGGGTTTTAACAGGGCTGAAAAGGCGGACGGGATGAGAGCAACGCACAGTTAGCACTAGGTCAGGGGACAAAAAAAATTTCTTCTAAATTATAAGCCCCGTGCTCTTAGACATTGTTTGAAGAGAGGAGCAGAGGGAAAACAGAGCCTCGCTGCATTCCTCTGGAACCATGTGACGTTCTTGAAACAAGAAAAAAAAAGCTGTCAATACAAACCACTGATATGCTGTTGATACGCTCAAGGGGCTGTTGCAGCAACGACAAAGAGGCAGGGAATTTGATATGGCAATCCGCGCTGCACAGTACTCCGTTAAACGGATTACAGAGGTCAAACCTATGCTGTGAAGTAGCACGCTGTCGTGGCCGCAAAGACATTTTTCCAGATTAGTAGCCACGGTGTTCGCCGTTTAACACCATGCTACAGTATCTCAGATGGCAACAGTCTTTGGGAAGATCTACATTTAAATCCTCTGACCGAGCTATACTCCAACGTGATTCCGAGGCTGGATCCTAACCAAACTTTGGCCCAACACTCATTTCAACTAGGCCTGATGTCACAGGTGCATCTTTGGATGGGTTCCATAATCTTCCATCATCTAAGGTGGTTCAACATAAAAAAGGTCTACTTCCCATATTTGCCCAATTTTTAGACAAACCAGAATTTAAAATGATTTTTTTATCCTATTTTCATAGGTATTTCTTGTATTTTGTATTTAATTTATTTTGAGAGAAAAATAAGTATTTAGGCCAATATGTTAATGATTTATCAACATAGATTTAGATACCTCACTGCTGCTGATTTCTTCTTCAGCCTCGTAGCCACTGGAGCTACTGTTGCAAGATCTGGAATTGACATGCACGAACGTTCCGCAGGGCTCCAGCACAACACCTCTCCTTCTACACTTCTCGTAGCTGGCGTTCCTGCGTCGCTGGTTGCAGAGGAACTCTCTGCACAGGGGCAGCTCTGGAAACACGTCGTCGTCGTCATCATCTTCATCGTCATCACCCTCTGATGAAGGCTCCCCACCGTCTGAACTCGCATTGATAAGCATATTCTGGTTGGTGTAATCCGCAAAGGTGATGGAGCTAGGTTTGTGCTTGATGATCCTCGGAAGCTCACAGTGGCCTACACCCATTGCGTGGCAATCCGGGGAGGAGAAGGGGACAGGGAGAGTCACAGCTGTGTCAGGAGTGATCACCACAGAGGGGATGTCACAGAAATATTGGGTGTCCACAGCATGTCCAATAATGCACTCCACATTGTGATGACTGCTGTGCTGTGGAATCTCCAGGTCTTCCAGACCGGAATGACTGGGGCCAGGGCCTGGTTCATCAGAAAAGTGTCCAGCAGAAGTCACTGTCCCTTGTCCTACATTGCGTTCCTCTGTGACCTCCGTACTGGTGCTGCAGGAAGAGTCCGGTGAGTGCTTTGGTAGGCTGAGCCACAGCAAAGGGTTGGAGGTGTTCTGTTGATCCTCAGGAGACTCACAGGGGCCCACCGAGCACTGCATACCTTCTCCATCCTGGAGGACATTTTGTGCTTTATTTTCCTGCCCCTGCTGGCTTTTACTCAACAAAAACTCCACAGTCTCTTGCGAAAGGCGCTCAGATAGCTCTGGGCTATTTCTGTTCTGTACAGGGCTGTCTCTAGAAGGTAACAATATGCCCCCGGTAATTTCCGGTAAGGAGCCGGGCGATATAATAGTCATTTTCTTGGATTCTGGCATTGCCAGAGAATGGTGTCCTTCCAAAGTCGCCATGGAAACTGTCTCCATTACAGTCCATCACTAATCACAGGGTAGAGGCAGAGGGTTTTTGCCTTTATCCAAGCATGTGCCATATTTGTTGTGCTGGAGAATATGCATAATCTTGTGCGAATCTGTACTTGTGTTGGGTTACCTAAATAAAAAAAAAATGGACATTAATTAATTTAACATAACAAGGCAATATATAACAATAATCAAATGTAGGCAGTAATTATATAACCATGCATTATGCCGGTAGTTGTTTTTAGCTGGTGTATGGTAAGATGGTCCAAATATCTGGTCAAAGCTGGTATAACACGAAAATATATTTTTAGCTGGTCCACCAACAGGGTACATGATCGGTCAAATATTCAGCTAAATAACAAATGTATTTCTTATATGGGGACCTTTTTTATTTCTTGTACCCATATTTTATTTTAATTTAAAGGACAGAGAATCAATGTGAAAGGGTGGAAATTGAACATCTGGCGCAGACCGGGCGCTTCAAGTCTGGATCTGTTTCAGGCACGATGCTGGTGACATCACCGCACTCAGGAATCTGGACCCTCTCCCTGAGAAGGGCTGATTTACAGCTCGCTGCACCATTCATCATGGCTTAATAGTGACCAATTATATTCACGTTTTTATAATATGACGTTGAAGGGTTTCGTATACGTTGGCCAGACAACGTATTGCTTTTCCAGTATTTCAGAAGCTTAATTACTAAAATTCCAGGATTTTGTTGTTAAATGTTTAATGGACTAAATATACCAAATTTAGTGATCTCAATGGTCAGCGTGCAACAATAAGTACTAAAATAGAATACATTTATTAGCTTTTTACATCTAAAATCTCTTCACCTTAAATATTTTTCACTTATTTGCTTTAAGACAATTCTGTTTTAAAAAAAAATGTAAATAAATAACTTCTGTTATAATAAATTAAAATATGCTAATTCATCTCCATCCAGTTATTTAATATCCTTTCAACCTTCTCCTGCACAGCAAATTGCCTGATTCTGCATGCCAAATTGTGTCATGCATGGAAAAGCAGCGGAAAATCAGACGGTTTGATTCCCATGTCACCCACTGCGGCTGTGAGAAGAAGCCAGCTGGCGTCCCTGACCCTGGGCAGGCCTTATCTCCCGCAGCCCCTCGGAGTGAATCTCATACACACACACACACGCTCAAAGCTCGAAATGAGAAAAAAAAAAAAACAACATGCTCAGTCACCCCACGCTCGCATGCATATACACGCTGTCTCCGTGCATCGCGGGGAAAGAAAAACACACCTGGCCTGACTAAGCCATGTGCCGGGTAACCTTCAGATCCCGATAAGAGTCCAAAATCTACCACCAGACAAGGACAAAATCCTCAGAGCAATAATTTAAGCATGAAGTCAGCTAATTATTCATTATTCAAGTGAGAAACACAGATCAAACTGATTAGATTTTTTTCCCATTAAAGACAGGTGAACCCAACAAACAATTTCAGACGACTGGTTTGGCATCATGGGCCCCTGTGCGGGCCACACTCGGAGTCCCCTTGGGGGGAGGCTGCTGTCCCTCCGCAGGAAGGACGGTGGCGAACGGACAGCAGATTAGATCTTGTCAGTGCTCCTCTTTCCAGGAGCCCCTTCTTTCTAAATCCACTGTGAAAGGGGGCCTCCGCATTCAGGCTGGGAATAATAGTCAAATCCGAAGGGGCTGGGAGTCACGGTGTAAAAAAATCAGGCCCCGCTCCCCTGGGGTCCACATGTAAATCACATGCATGTTTGGTGGCTTTTTGCACACATCTTAAGAATGCGGGGAATGTCTTCCCAGTTATGAAGATGCCACGCTGCCTGCGGTTCAGCTGTGTCTCTGTAAACAGGAATTGCCTCAAAACAATCCAAAATATTCACACCGATTACTAGGCAACTTACATGACTCATATTTGTATTATTTAAAATCTGAATATGTGCCACAATTTAATAAGACCAATTTAACATGCCGTCCATACTGTATATGTACGTATACATAGATGTCACAACTTTAGCGCCTGTGGAAACTAAACAGCCCACACATCATGAATCATCGTGACAGCAATATTGCCACCAAATAGTCCTCTCAGACCTCTCAACGCCTGTGCTGACAGGCTGCTGAGACACGTGTGTCCGATGTGCTGAAGGTGCTTTTACCTGCAATACAGTGTCTCAGTCTGAGAGATCTGCTCACCGTGGTCCTGCGAAGAGCTGAGGAGAGACTGGTTCCCTCCTAGTGAAGCGAGACAGCACAGTTCCCTCCGTGGGTACACACACACACACACACACACACACACGCTCACAAATACATACACACACTGCTCGGGGTTTCAAACAACTCCACGCAGGTCAAGCTCTGTCATCACAGCTTCCACTCTATCCCCACAGGCGTTCCCTCACGCGGGCTATGTCATTCACAGTACAGAGCAAAGGAGTGTGTGTGCGCGTGTGTGTGTACGTGTGTGAGTAATCCTCAAGGGGAGGAGCCAAGGGAGAGCGAGAATGGAAGGCCGGGTGGGAGGAGAGAGGGGGTGAGATTCTGGCTGATACCGGAGTGTAAACAGTACAGTACAGAAAACGTGCTTGTGTGCAAGGTTCGCCCCGTCCCGGGGTGTCATGTGTTGACTGCTAGGGCAAAAAAAAAAAAAAAACTCTGTTATAGACCACAATCATATATTAGAGCATACACAGTAAAAAAAAATGAACACCGGCTAAACAGCGGGTAATCTCTTACACACTAATATTTTAGCATTGACGTAATGTAAATAAACCAGGTTACAGCCGGTTTGATTGGTTTATTTACATAATTTCAATGCTGAAATATTAGGTATGACAGATTAATTCAATATTTTTTAAGTTTAGCTTTTTCAGTGTACCCAGACCTTTAAAACTTTGGTTCCTATAGACAGGTACCTCTGCTAACTGTTATAGATGTCGTGTATATTGGTGTATATGAAATTCAGTTGCCATGGACCTCACATTTTCCATATTTAAATACAAACACACAGTTTAAAATCAGAATCAAATGAAAATACACAAACAAGTCAATGAAATATCACCCAAAATGTTGCTCATTATTACTGAATCACTGATGACTTTATGAGGATCATGCTATCTAGACTGTAATCATCATCAGTAATTTGCTATGAAACAAGACTTGAGCGTTAAACAGGGAGACATGACATGAGATCATTACACCCTGATGATGTCAAATGATGTCAATTCAGGAATTGGCCAGATCTTCTGAAATAAAGATTCAGGCTGAGCAAGACACCTGCCTAGCTTTCGAGAATGCAGTCTAGCAAGTGCACATGGGATTGCGGGTGATTTGCAAATGCCATGGGGAATACACGCACACATTCTCAGACCACATGGGTCTTGGCGGTTTTTGATGGTAACATGACGTGGCATTCTTGTTAAGAATCCTGTCATGAATTTGAAATGGTTCACTTGCTGTCTAAATACCCCAACGCCTTGACATGTGCCATCTGACGGTAATTTTAAAGTTGTGGCAGATCATTACCGCTGAGGCAGTGGTGGCATAGTGGGTAAGAAATCTGATTTTGAACCGAATCTTCGAACCGAATCTTGAACCACCAAGGTACAGCAAGGTACCGTCCCCACACACTGCTCCCCAGGCGCCTTGCATGGCTGCCCACTGCTCACCAAGGGTGATGGTTAAATGGAGAGGACATGTTGTGCTGTGTTTCACAATGACTCTAATGTTTCACACTTTCACTCTAATTATATCGGTGAATAGAATGCACGTGTATGGCAGAGGGAGCCTGAAGGGAACCTGCGTCCGTTGACCTCAGCTCACCTTGCAGTATGCACATAGTCACAAATCACTATGTGGACTCACGTCGACCCTGGAAAGTGAGGGAACTTCTCTCATTCACAAAATACTTTCCATGCTGCCCCTGGCCATATTTCACATGTCCTGAAGCATTGCAAAACCTATTGTCAAAAAAAGTCTCTAAAAATATCCAATCTTGTTGTCCAGTTAAAGGATTTTTAAAAATATGGGGATGATTTTGAATAAAGAGAAATCAGTAGACATAGCAATTTGTTGCTTGAATTAGCTAAATACATTTTTAAAAATGTACATATATATATATATGCTCTCTAAACAGCAGAGCCTTTGCAGAATAGCGCTCCTGCAGGTTCGTTGCAGTACACATTCAAGCCATCTCAAAATACTAGAGCAAAAAATAGTCACTAGTCAATAATTCATGTCAATTTTCTTGTCTAAACAGTCTTTTCAAGCAGCGATTCAAACTAACTCTTTCCCCTGTTATCCATAAATTGGCATTTCTTCTTTTTTTTTTTATAAGATGGCTACACCATGACTGAAGAATTTAGACCATTTCAATAGAATGGATGACAATGAAGTCACTATGTATTTTTCCTTTTTTTTTTTTTTTTTTTTTTGTCCAGTCGATAATATGGCTTGTGAAGATTTTCTTTGGTCCAGGTGTTATCAGCGTTTTATTAAACAGTTTAAGTATTTTATTAAAGTATAAAGCCCAGCAATGCCAGTAGTGCCACACAGCTCTGCACAAAACTGCAGAAGGTGTGAGGGAATTTGAAGACTCTGAGATTTTTATCTGATTTGCTGCAAAAACTGATATGCCCTCAGGTGCCATGTTGTCACTCAAGCTGTTCGCAGGGAAAACAGCAAAGGCTGGAAACAATAACGACTTTTATCAAATCAGACAAATGGCATGGAAGTGTGCTTAAGGCTGCCAGCCTTCCCCAGTCTGGTGGGGGCCGAAGGGCTGAATTCCTCTGCATCCTCGGCTGATATTGGCCTCTGCGCTGTTGTTTTGCTCTGCAGTGGTGAAGTAAGGCTGAAGTGGAGACAAGGTAAAGGCAAAAGCAAAAGTGATATTTCACAAGCAGAAGCAGAAGTCAAAGTGAAACTGAGGAGCCGCATTAAAGGCCAGGAATTTAAGCCAGGAAAAAAGTGGGGGGAGCCATGTGAAAAAGGTACACACTACTGCTCTTTTATGAAGGGTAGAAAAAGGGAAACAGATTTAGGAGCTGGCCGAAGAAAAGGCCGCCTTCATGCATCCCACGGCGGGGCCTCAGCTGCAGGTTCCAAAAGCCAGTGGGAGTAGGCCATGGTCTGGTCAAACACAGCCAGGACTTCAGAGGCCCAATGAGATAAAACGGCCAGGTTTACGTGGGAGAGGCAGAAAGAAAGAGAGGGTAGAACGGAGATGGGGGTCTAGGAATGAGCAGTGGAATGAGCAGTGGACTTGACTCTCATTGTTGTCTTGTGTGTAAAATAATAAGAAATGAACAGCAAAGACAACAGAACTGTGCTTTCTGCAGGTACACTGTTTTACATTATGAAGCAAGATTTCTTGGGGACGTCTCATTTTACCTCCAGCAAATTACATGCCACTTCAAGACAAAATTTGTCCTATGTTATTTGTCAAAGTGCATCATAAATGGACTTAAATATGCATATACATGTATATTATTCATTGAGAACAAGTGAAATGGTGTCAACATCTGGATGTGGCTGATTTGACTGATGGACAGGTTTGCCGAGCTGCTTCCCAGAACCCAGAGACAACTATGACAGTAATGTAAGGGGGCCGGGGACGGCCCCTGCCAAAGCAAACAGCCGTGGTTGCTCAACGCATCTGGATCAAGTCATTCAACCGTCTTCAGCTCACAGTGGTCATCAGCAAACCAATCAGCGACCAATCAGGTTATCTGTCAGCATTTGTATGATGCTGTCATTTAAGTGTTTACTGTCGTGAAGTGTTTCATGATTACTGAAGGGTTACTGTAAAAAAATTACTTTAAAGCTAGAGACAAGAAGGTCAAAGCACGACCAGTCAATTGGATAATAAAATGGCATAATATATTACAATTATTGATTTATATATTTCCAACACTTAATGCATGCTTCAGAAATTCATATTTATAGGCAAAAATATTTTTTTAATCAGACTTTTTTTTTGCGCAGTATAGGCAAGATTCCTAAATGTATCCTGATTCAAGAGTTTGCCTGGCGCACACACCTCTGAAGCTGCCAGTGGAATTTCCATAGAATTTTGCTTAAATATGACACCTCCTCAAGCAAGGTTTCATCTCATTAAACACACACACACACACAGACACATACTTCTATATGGCAAGGATCAGTGCTGCTACTTGTTCGCTCCTTCCCTTGTGGATCTTCATCTGGAGTATGAGACCTTAGGTAGTGTTGGGGTCCAGTTTGTGATTGAAAAATTTCTGTCTGAAATTACTGCACAATTGTTGCTTCTAATCTGATTGAAGCCACATCGAAGAGGAAAGCATGTAGTTCATAGACCCAGCATCTAAAGAAAAAAAAAACAAAGACAAAAAATGTGCTGTTCTACAAAATTCATGCATATACATTTCTTTTCTCTCTCTCTCTGTTTTATTATTGACGGTGTCAGTTTTGTCTGTCAAGTGCTGGGGTGAAATATGAACAGCTTGCGGTCAGCAAATTGGTAAGTATGATTACAGTGACAGAGAGGGAAGCAATCCAGCTGTGTGTTGCTGGAACATGTGGCTGTATGGTTGAGGGCCTGCCCGCCAGCAACAAAACATGCTATCATTACACTCAGCCTGAGACAGAGAGAGAGAGAGAGATTCCTGTGTTGTTTGTCGGTGTACTGCAGAGGCGCACTAGATGTCAAATTAGTGTTTGTTTCACTAAGTAAAGGAGTCAGTAAAGCAATTCAAGCTCATTTCCATTTTGTGATCATTGATGCCATTTATATTTACATATAAAGATGCAATATAGAAAAATAGTAACTAAAAAATAATAATACATTTACGGCATTTGGCAGACGCCCTTATCCAGAGCGACTTACAACGTGCTTAAGATACCATCGATGAAGAGATCAATTCCGGTTCACAACAAGAAAATTACAATTTAATCTAAATATTCTTTAAAGAGGAAGGTCTTGAGCTGTCGTTTGAAGGTGCTCAGTGACTGAGCTCTTCTGACCTCGAGGGGAAGTTCATTCCACCACCGAGGGGCCAAGGCAGAGAAGAGTCTAGATGAGCGTCTTCCTTTTACCTTCAGAGATGGAGGGACCAGGCGAGCAGTACTGGAGGCTCGGAGTATACGAGGTGCAGTGCGAGGTGTAATAAGGGCTGTGAGGTAGGATGGTGCTACTCCATGTTTGGCTTTGTAGGCCAGCATCAGTATTTTGAATCTGATGCGTGCAGCTACTGGGATCCAGTGGAGGGAACGTAGTAGAGGGGCGGTGAGTGAGAATTTGGGAAGGTTGAAGATTAGACGTGCTGCTGCATAATAATCTGATACTTTTATCAAATCTTGTTATTTCATGGCCACATGGTTTGACATGATGTAAATGATTGACCTTCAATATTTGTTTATTTGAAGGCAAAATATGAGGACAACTGATTCATTACAGATTTTCCAGACTGTGGGCTTAATGCAACTTCAGTGATAAGCGGCATGTTCTAATGTGTTTTTTTTACTTATTTAATTTTGAAATCTTGAAATGCACAGCACAGAAAACTAGAATAATTGGTTTTTAATGAATTGCTAATAGCTAATTGTAAAGTTAAATGGCTAGATGCTACATTTACAGCAATAAATACTACCATGAAAAATGCGGAAGGGCTTGAAGCTTTTCAGAGCCTGATTGACGTAGCATTTTGATCACGATAGGAGAATCTGGACCAGCAACTCAACTGATATTTTGGAACAACAGCGCCCAGTGGAGTACCAAGGACTGGAGAATCTGGCACATGGTGAACGGAATTGTTTCTGGTGGCGTGTGGTGCCCCGAATTGTACGGCTGCACCTGTTCCAGTCAAAAACGTTTGTGTTTTTCACAATCTTAAGGACGCAGATGAATAAAATTCCTCCACACACACCCTTATTAGAACATTCCGGCAATGCCCCTGCCGCCGAGTCAATATTCCCTTTCTGTTTCAATTCTCCCGCAGATTCTCGGCATTCCGCAGACTGTGTACAGATGTTCTGCATTACCTCTTCTCCCCACGCCGTTCTTTTCCATCTGTGCCATGAAAATTCTGACCTGTGCCCACAAATCAACCCCCGTGCCCTCCCAGAGCTGATAAGCCGTGGAGGGGGGTAATCCTGGACACGACTGAAATTCATGGAGCAGGCTGAGCTGGCCGGTTCAGAGTGAAGCAATGTGTGCATAATCGCAGAGTTCAATCGATCACCTGGTCAGTTATGCAAAAGTCTGCTGTTCGAGACCTGGTTGGCACAGCGTGGAGCGAAGTGTGCTAGACTTGAATACGATTGCCATGCGTAGGATCATGTTGATTAATTACGCTCATCTCTCTCAACACAGACGGAGCCTTTCATATGCTAAAATATCTGATGAAATGTGTACTGTACAGGGCAACTTTTTGCCCTGAGGGAGCTGATTCACGGCCTAAACAGGCTGGTCTAAACCTCTAGACCCATCCGCCCCCCAGCTCAGCCCTAATCAGCAGTTTGTCTCTGGAGACTCATGGCAGCCATATGTGAGACGCTGGTGGAGAAGTGTAGGAGAGGGGGAGCAGAACGTCGCATGGATTTCCCTAAAGGCGGGTGGGGGGCAGATTATCAGTGCGCCCCATTCACCGGGAGAGCCTCCAGGAGCCATGCTGGTCCTGTGACGTGGAGTGATATGTGGCAAACACCAGCTGTCGACCCGGAGCGTGACAGCGGAAACAGGCCGATGGCAAGGCCCCCTCCCTGCTGGGTAATGAATGCACATTATTAGCCTTTGCTGGCTAAGCCTAATGAGGTCTTTTTACCTCCGAGGACAGTGAGGCTTGGCGTGGGCTTATCCAGTTCTTCTGTTGCTTATCACTAAAGTCATAGCTTTGACCTGCAGTACCCTGAACATTGAAATGATCTGGTAAAACATACATTTACTGTAGTTCAATCAGTAGCTACAGGGACAGTCCCCCTGGAGACACTCGCGGTTAAGTGTCTTGCTCAGGGACACAAGGGTAGTAAGTGGGGTTTTCTGGTTTATAACCACTACACTTCTACCACCCTCCAGACATACAACACAGTGCTAAAATCTCAGGCCTGTTCTCCTGGTGCAGCCTTTTGTGGGTCAGTTTCTTACTTAAACAACCGTGCATCCGGTCAGGCAGATTCTCATGACTCGAATATGAGCTGCCCAATAAAGTCCTCCACATGTGTTTTCTCTTCATGTCTATTTTTAAGTTACTCAGTTTGCACTAAACAGACATCCTCTGTCGTCTTTCATAACTTTCCCATGTGGGCATGGTGGGGGTCAAAATATCACCGACTTCACATATATGTGAATGAACTTCAAGGATAGAAGGAAATGGGGAGGGTCACTCTGTTTGCTTTAGATCGGCTGATTTCTGACTGTTTTAATGGCCTTGTACCTGCTGCATATCTCACAAAGACACCCTGTCTGAACGGAAGTTTTATTTTTTTTATTTTGCACAGTCTTAACTTAGAAATTCCTAGCCAGTTTTTACTGCATTGCACTCACATAGCAAGTGAAGAAAACTTGGAAGACTAAAGGCGCCCAGGATTTGCTGCTCTCGTGAGGCAGGTCAATAAAAAAAGACGTTTAAACTGTCAGCAAAGGGAAGCAGAGGGACGCCACTGACTCATGTGACCCACTCTGTGGCTGTGTGACTGCCAAATAACAGCGTCGGGCAGCCATAAAAACCTGTCATTGTATGCAGCATCTCTGTCATTACAGCGCCGATGGTGTCAGAGCAGCCGCGGGTGGGGGACTGCTTCATGCAACTCACAGTCTGAGCGGCCGAATGCCAGACGCGGTCGGCCCTTTTCTCAAACACGGACAGGAACAACAACAGCAACAACAACAAAGATGGGGGCGGGGAGATTATCCGCACGATAACCGCAAATTAATTCGACCTGCGGGGATCCGGGATCTGCTCATCTGCCAGGACACGCTGCTCCAGGGCTCCTAATCAGCCTGTAAATTCCTTCCGCTCTGTGGCGGCGCTAGGCCGCGCTGCGGTGATGACCCGGCAGCTGACAGGTATGGATAAATTCCCCCTTTTATATAAGCTTGTGTACTCTTTTACCGTCCCCACCCACTCTCGAACACACACGCACACAAATAACTCCTTCGCTTCGGGGCGTGCGGAGGAGTATGCCAGAAACGATAAGAGCTCGCAGCGCCAGGTGGATGCAAATGTGCACGAAACCACACGTGTCAAGGACCAAAAGTGTGTTTTAGTAGGTTTAATAGCACAGGATCGGCTCCAGTTCATAGGCTGCGCATAATCCTTCTTAACTGAATATGAATGCTAATAATCATGAAGGTCTATAATGAAGTGTGGTGCTATGAAAGTTGAGAAATAACCCCATAATTTGAATAATATTTGAATAATAATAAGAATTAATAAAAAAAAATTCATAGAAATAGTTGATAGTTGCTGTTTCAGTGTCTCGAACTGCAAAGCAGGCTGTACTATAAATTAAGAGTCGTGTCGGGACATGAACAGCGATGGCTGCGGCAGTGCATTTCGCGTTCTGAAACTGGAGGCTGCGACGCCCAGTCACAAGGACATCGCTTGGCTTTATGGATTTCACCTGCATTAAGAGACAAGCCCACCTCTCAGACCTACATGGCTTCTTGGGACAGAGGAGATGCTGTCACTGCTGTCTGCATAGTGCCTTTAATGGATAATGCTGAAAATAAATTTCATTCCCACCTAATTTTATTTTGTCAAATTAAGGCCCACCAACGATGCATCTGAAATTTACATCAACAGCATTTACCAGACGCCCTTATCCAGAGCGACTTACAAGCAGTAGTTACAGGGACAGTCCACCCCTGGAGCAACTCAGGGTTAAGTGTCTTGCTCAGGGACACAATGGTAGTAAGTGCGGTTTGAACCTGGGTCTTCTGGTTCATAGGCGAGTGTGTTACCCACTAGGCTACTACAACCCTCAAATGAAATCCATTTTATAATAAAGTCAGTTCTTGTATTTGCGAGAAATGCCAAGTGTGTCACGTGTGCAAAACGACCTCCCTGGCGGTCACTGCTGCGTTGTCCTACAGTCACTGGAAACGAGGCCCTGATAAAGACCCGATAAGGAGAAATCGGCACTGATCTCAGCACCCTGTGCAGACTTTGCTTTCCATCAATAAACACTAGCAGCACAAAGCCTGCCGCCGGTGAGCACGGAAGCTGTCGTACTTCTTTCAGGCAGCAAAGTTTATCTTGGTGTCACCAGAGGTGCCGCAACGACAGCTTAATGTGTGTGATCACAGGAAAGGGTGAGGAAGCTGATTCGACGACTCCCCCACAGCAAAGGCGGCCGTTTGCTCTCTTGGGTCTCTTATCTCCTCCTCGGTCAGGGGAATAAAGGAAACCTACAAGGTGCTAGTAGTCTAGTGACTAACACACACACACACACACACTCTATGAGCCAGAAGACCACAAAGTCACAGGTTCAAACCCCACTTACCACCATTGTGTCCCTGAGCAAGACACTCAACCCTGAGTGTCTCCAAGGAGACTGTACCTGAAGCTACTGATTGTAAGTCGCTCTGGATAAAGACGTCTGATAAATGCTGTTAATGTCAAGTGTAATCTGTTAAGACAAAGTTACTGCAGGGACAGGCTGACCTGCTCCCCAATGGTGCACCCAGAAGGGGGGCACTGGTGTTGAGGTGACCCTGCTGGGGCCAGTGAGCAGTTGCCTGGACACCTGTCCCTGCCATTGTCCTTCACGTCCAATCAGTGTGTAAGATTGTCAGCTGGTTGTCACAAACACACCAGAACACACACATTAATTCACAAAGTGTGCCACTGAGGAAACTTCTGCATTTCTGGTCATGTACCATCTTAATGCAAATTGTATCATACTGGGGATGTTTACTGAAAACCAATAAAATCTGACCTTACATTTCAAAATCTATTTCCATAAAGTTCTTTCAATTAATTTTTAGCTGGGTCTGAGACTTGTTTTCCCTTACGGCAAGATAATCAGGCACCGGTGCATAAATTATTCTAATGCGGCGGCAGGCTTGTTTTGCCACCGCTGGTAATTGAAATGCTCGCTGGGTGTGGATAAGCTCCCGTAAAACGACTCCTCTGTTTTTTAATGAGCGCGGGAGCCCGTTGCACCTGAGGCCCGAGACGCTCTCCAGTTTATCGGCGTCCCAGCATGCTCCTCTCGCAGCGTGAGCCATGCTAATCCCCTCAGCTCAGACAAAAACATCCCACACAACGTCTTCTCCCTCCGTCCCTCTGTCTGTCCTCCTGTCACAATCTGCTTTTTCCGTACAATTGCACGTAAATTACATACACAGGAACAAGAAATTTACAAATGCATGTAAAAAGAAGAGGAAACTGGTGACTGATCCAGACAATAACCTTGATCTTGGGAGCAAAGGAGGATGAGGAGGATAAAATCAGCAGTCCAGCCGTATCTGGAATCGGCCTGAATACAGATGTACATTAAACAGCATTTTTCCCCTGGTGATATCGACACTAGACACTAGAACTGTAATATTGCTCTGCCTGGAGGCAGCTGCAGTATAACACCAGTAGTGTAAGAAGGAGCTTTTGTTTACCTGCCTCGTCGAGAGTGTTCGTCACACGGGGCGCCGTAAATCTGCTGTCCTGTCGGAGGGACTTCCACGGCGAAATCAGAATGAAAGGCTGTGACCGGGGACCACCCCCTCTAATCAGGCACAACGCTTAACTTGGGGCTGGTGGTCGTGGGGGGAGTAGAGATGGTGACGGCATGGGTGGGCAGCCCCATCCACGTTATTTTTTTGGAAAACACCAAGGGGTGTTGAAGGCAAACGCCCGATGGCTGGAAAGAGTGTAGGTGTTTCTGGTAGCCATTACTGCTGGACAAGGTAAGGTAGTACATTCATGGTTTATAACTTGCAGCTGCCTCTTTTATGTAGTCTATCTTTTATCTATGTTTAGTCTGGAACTGACTTATAAACACCAGCAATCAGAAAAAAGTAATTTGAAGAAACCCTTTGTTTTGTTTAGATGATGAAATCCAATTAATATGTAACCTCAAATTCCCAGGTTCAAACCCCACTTACTACCGTAGTGTCTCTGAGCAAGAAGTGTGTCCCCAGTAAGTGTGTCCCCGTTCCAGGGGGACTGCCCCTGTAACTATACTGATCGTAGTCAGTAGTTACAGGTAAATGCTCTAAATGTAAATGTATGATTCAGGTAAATACACACATCACCTTTGGACCTGTGTATTTACCTGTGCATGCCTTTCTTTGGCGGTTGGCTATTGTTTCAGCTGTATGAAGCGCACATAAAATGTTGACATATATTAATAAATACTTATACATACAATTTTTGATATATATATATATATATATATGTGTGTGTGTGTCTGTGTGTGTGTGTGTGTGTGTGTGTGTGTGTGTGTATTAGCTCTTTTGGCAAGGTATGGCTCACATAGGTGTATTTTCATGAGTGCCGCAAACTCAAAATGTCTGAGGGGTTTTTATCAAAGAAGCTCTGGTCCCACACCTCCAAGCTCCCTTTCTTAATAAGCTTCCAGGAATGTAAACTCAAATTATTTTTTCAGGTTATTAACAGATCACATCATTTTTCCACTAGCAATATGATTTTGTTTATGGCTGGTCTCAATGAAGACACGAAAGCAGTGTTTTATTCTTTTCGGAGCATTGTATTTATCTATACCTTTAACTTTTATGAAAAGTTTATGCAGAAAAACATGAAAACTAAAATGTTTTCATACTTTTCATTGCAACTGCACAGAGGGAAAATCGGAGCAAGAATGTCTTCTTTTGAAAATATTAAAACTGACTGGATATGCATGCCCCGAAGTGAATAACCTTGGAACCGTGGACTTAATTGAGCTTACGACGCTGTAGATTTGTCAGATGCTAGTGCTCATATTTTTTTCCAAGGAGCGCTGCTCCCCCCAGGGACCCTCTTTATATATTGTGATGGCAAAGCTCTCCAGAATCCCACCAGCTTGCTTCAACAGATGCGGCCTACAGCCTGGCGCAATGATATAACTTCAGAGGCATCTGAAGAATGGTGTGTGGATCTAAACCAACAGCCCTGGGCGAAGCATGGAAACATCTAGGGTACTCTGTGATGTGATCTCTGTGATGGGTACTGGGACTGCTTACATGCTGATATTGAAATTCGAACGTCATCTGTAAAGGGCAGACGCGACCCAAAATGCAAATGTGAAAATGAATGAACATGATTGCCAGAGTTTAATCACTGCTCTACTGGTTGCTTAAATCCAAATCTAGGCCTGGATGTTTCATTTCTAAATTTGAAAACACCAGCTCTGTACCCAGTCCACTGGACTCCAGTCCAGTGCGTTATATGTATGAAAGGGAATAAACACAACAGTAATGCACTGTAAGTCGTAATCTGAAACCCTTCCATGGTTATGTTGGGGCAAGTTGAAATGCAGCATTACCCAACATTTACTTTCAGCATATTGTAGCTCTGGGCTGTCGAACTCACTAACCTGAGGAATGTCTGACTAATTAATGGCATTAATTGTTTAATGAAATGCATGTGTCGAGAACACTTTGCCCCGGTGTCTTTAGCCCCCTCGTGTGGCCACAAGAAACAACGGAAGGCGGCGCTCTGGTGTTTTCATCAAAACATTTATTCTTCAGACTGTGTACCTTCAACAGACAGTGCAGTTCTACTGTATGTTTAATAAAGTCCACCACCGACCTAACAAAGAGACTAGGGGTTTAATAAGAAGACAAATTAGGACAATTAATGATGTGAGTTAAATATGGACTCATCCATGTTTTGCTGTCTACTCACATATTGTGTTTATGCTGGCAGAACGTATCCCCTCCCTGTTCTAAAACAGCGGGTTTGTGCAACAGATCACATGTGGGAGACTTTGTGTAGTAAGCGAGTATAAATTTGTCACTCTATAAGAGAAGCGCAAGCTTGTGAAATTGCCTGAGCACTTCTGTGTTTCCTGATGAACAGTCCCCCCTATCATCCGCTGAGAGGGTACACAAGGTACCCGCTGAAGGAGTTCTGGCCGTAGGCATCGGAACACAGTTGCCTCCCGGACACCAGCTCCACGTAGACTTGGGAGCCGAAGGACAGGGTGAGCAGCACCGTCTGCGTGCTGCCGTCCTCCGAGTCTTCGCGGTTGTCCTCCCACGAGGACGCCACCTCCACCCCATTCTTCATTAGCTGCACCTTGAAGTACAGCCGGTTGTCTGCTGCCCCCACATTGGAGTAGACAGAGTAGGAGAAGGAGTAGATTCCAGCACGTGGAGCCGTGAAGATGCCTGGATGTGGGAGCATATATAAGGCATTTATAAAATAGGATTTGGTGCCAAAATCTAAATCAAATTTTCAATAAAATCACTCATGGGTAACATCTGACGGAACCGATGCTGGGACACTGGGCACAGGGTGGGGACTAGGATGGTCAGGGAAACCAGAAAACCCAGAGGAAACCCTCACCAACATGTGGAGAGCATGCAAATTCCACACACATGGTCCGAGACAGGATTTAAGGCCATGCCACTAGCTACTGTGAAGCCCTAGCACCACATAATAATATGTGTGATACGATATTTAAATATGAAATTTAAAATAATACTTTGCATATTTACCCGCTGAAGGAGTTTGCTTGGAACATACTGAAAGACTCACACCACCCCTTACATGCCCTGTTCTCCCTCCTACCATCTGGCAGACGGTTCCGCAGCATCAGAACTGTAACTGCCAGACACTGCAAGAGCTTCTTCCCCCAAGCAATCAGAGCTCTCAATGCACTGCCATCACCAAAAAATTGACTAACTCAACAACAACACACTTCTAGCCTTATGCACCTCCTAAAATACTGAGCATTTTGCACATCTCAATTCATTTTGCATGTTTGTCTTGTCTTACATGATGTTGTCCTGTTCATTGTACAAAAAATATTTACTTTTATTTTGTAGAGATCTAGACAGTATTTAAGTTTTAGTTAGTATAGTTTAGTTTAATGTGTTTGTACATGTATATTTTTCTTTCTTTTACGATTCCACTATGGGGGGTTTGTGTGAAACAGTATTTAAATACATGGTATATTGTGTAAACTGTTGTACTGACAATAAACCCATCTTGAATCTTGAATGAAACATTGCACAATGATAACAAGATTTTTTTTTCTTTAACGTACCCGCTCATGAAGGCAGTAGATAAATTAACTACTTTGATTGGAATATTTTTAGACATGTTTTCTATCGTTAAACACATTTTTCTTTGTTCTAGATAATAATTTTTGGGGATATTATTTATGGTTTTGCTTTTTGGAATTCTTGCTGTAAATCTTACCCAGTGAGGGATTGTAACCAGAGCCTTGATTCAGTGTGATGTTCCCATATGAAATGGAGACGTTGCTGGTGAAGGGCCCAATGCAGCCGCCCATGGGTATCATTCGGGCATTAAACGCGATTCCAGAAAAACCTTTCAGCAAATAGAGCAGAGAATATACACAGCAGGGTCTGAGCAAAGTTGCAGAAAGAACAACCATTCCCTAATTCAGAACTCCAGCCCCCACAAAGTGGCCTCTGGATATTGCCGGCACCTGTGAGCTCAGTGATCTGACTGTTGAGGTTGGAGAGGTCGTTCCAGAGGCCCATCAGACGCCAAAACGTGGACCCCTCCAGCTTGAACATGTCATCAGCCACACAGCAGCACCCTGGCTGCTCATTGAATGCACAGTTACAGTCCCAGTGGCCACATGGGAGGGTCCCAGTCAGGCCCACTGCAAGAAAGCGATGAGTCAATATATTACAGAATCCATGTTTATTTTACAAGTACTGGTGATTTTTAAATTCATTCATTGGGAAGAAAAGCTAAATTCTTGAACCTGAAATTGTTTAATTTTGTAAACATAAAAAAAAAATATTATTTTTAAAGGATATAAGAAAATGAATGTAAAGCATAATAGAGAAATATACATGCTGTGTGTTTCAAGAGGTCGATGGAGGTGCCAGCCTCTACATCAGAAAACAGATTCAGTGCCCCCAACAGGCAGATTGTAGCTACTGCAACTATCTTCATCCTAACTCCTGGGGCAAGACACAAAGTAAACTGAAGCATGAAAAACACCTCTTCTTCAGACAATCATGTTATATTTAAATAACAATAATAATGTCAATAATAATAATAATAGTAAATATGATAGCCAGCATTTATAAAACTTTTTATTTTTCAGTAATATACTATGTATTATGTTTTTTTTTCTTTTACACAGAAATACAATGTCATTAAATAAAGGCTGAGAAAAACTGTGCTTTTAATTTGGCCTGCAGAAAACACAAATTTAGACAAACATTAATAATTTGCATAGTCTATTTCAGTATAAATGACATTTTCATGTGTTTCAGACATGCACGATTTATAATGTTAAATAATGTAGGTCATATAATGACACATGCACGGAAAACAGAGTAATGAAATTATTCTAGAATGTACTTTCGATCCCTAATTGGGTACTTACAGGCAGTGGCAGGGTGGTTATAAGGACCGAAGCCGTGTGTCAGGCTGAGAAGTAACCTTTGAGAATTTATGCTTGGAGGGTGTGCCCTGGGTTGAGGAGGCATCAGAATCCTCCCGCCACAATATGATGAGAACTGGTGCATGCATAAATGGGACAAGTGCTGCAGTCCGACGATACACAAATGCAACAAACACGCCTTGATCTGGCTGATAAGGTCATTATGAGGTATCATTTTTTCGGAAAGCTCGGATAAGGCATCCGTTACACCAGCGTTGGTACCAGAATAATGAACATGGCGAGGACAACACTCTGCATCTCAGAGGAGTCTGTGCTATCAGGTCCTTGTGTTGCACTGTTATTGAAAAGGGATCCTCAAGGCTGACTGTAGATCATTGAAGTGAGTGCACTTCTGGCATCCTATCAAGTCAGAAGAACACAAGCTGTATTGCGTTACATAAAGTAAATCTTACATACAGTAATCTTATTCTCCCCTTGAGGCGAGACCTGGTTCACAGCGCTATCAAACACAGATCTGTTCACTGCCGCATTTCCTGCAACACACACGTCCAAGCATTCTCGACAATTTTACTGTCAAAACACTGACAACAAATTTGATGAATTTACACAGCTATTGACTTCTATTGCCCTTTGACAATAGCCCAGTGGGTGGCCTAGCGGTTGAGGAAGCGACCCCGAAATCAGAAGGTTGCCGGTTCGAATCCCGATCCGCCAAGGTGCCACTGAGGTGCAAAGCACCATCCCCACACACTGCTCCCCGGCTGCCCACTGCTCACTAAGGGTGATGGTTAAAAGCAGAGGACACTTTTTGTTGTGTGCTGTGCTGCAGTTTTTGCACAATGACAATCACTTCACTTTCACTTTGTCCATTCAGTTTATTGTTTAATTGCCAACATGTCAGGAAAAGGATTTAACACTTTTTGCATGCTCATATTGCATTCATATGTTCTGTTAATGTGAGGCTTTTTTATGTCAGGCTGCGACATTATTATACCCGAGTCCCTCATTTCCATTCATTCACAATTTGTCATTGTGTTATAAACGTGGAACCATTTTTATGTGTTAAACAGTTCCAAGCAGAGAAAGAGATCATGAGAGAAACACAAATGCTTGTAGTACATTTAGACTTTATTTCCAACATGTTACAATGCACATATTTGGCCTTTTGATGCAGAGGTATAAAATGAAGCCCACTTATCAAACTATTGCTGTAAATAAATCAAGCAACTTTATAATTCATGGTCAATGAAACAGGTTTAAGGGTCAGGAGACTAAGAATATTCAAACCAAATAATAAAAAAGAGGTTTCGTGCTGGATTTGTCCAAGAGTTGTGGAGTTGTGGCCATCAGAAGGCAGAGTGATGAGACGGGGCTGTTGGGTTGGTTGGTGTGGGCGGGCAGGTCAGCCTCAGTCGGTGGAGTAGAGCATGAAGCCGGTGAAGGTGTTGTAGTGGCTGCGGTCGTCGCACAGGTAGCAGCCGGCGGGCAGCTGCATGTCCACTTTGTCCCCAGCCTGGAGCTGCACTGCCAGGACATGGCTACTGCTGTCCTCCTGGTCCTGGGTGTTGTTCTCGCTGGCCGTGGCCAGGAGACGGCCGTTGTTGCGCAGTCTGGCGCAGGCGGCCAGCAGAGCGCCGGGAGAGCCGGCATCACTGTAGATGGTGAGGGCCAGGACGTAGACCCCTGAGCGTGGTACGGTGAAGACCCCTGTGGTGGTGCTGTAGCCATCGCCCAGGTTCAGGAAGACGGACTGATACTTGATGGTGCTGTCTTCACGGAACGGGCCCAAGCAACGGCGCGTGTCATTCAGAGCCACAGAAAACGCGCTGCGGCTCGCTGCGGATGGAAAATGTACAAACAAGCAAATTCAAAGTCGTGTGAACAAAAACCACGCGAGAAGGTGAGCAGAGGGGTCTCACAGCGGACTTTGTTGAGCGCCGCCTGTGCCGTGTCCAGTTCCTTTTGCAGCTCACTTATGCTCAGATTGAAGAACGCCTCCATCCTACTCATCTGCCTCTGCATCAGGCAGCAGCCGCAGGACGCCTCGTTTGTCAGACATACTGCCGAAGAAAAGGCGGGAAATATGTCAGCGGGATATGTGGACCTCAGGAATAAGCGGGAATCCTGTCTCACCATTGTCCATGACCGGCTCAGGGGTCACACCAGGACCATTCCAGTTGTAGTGGGAACTTTGAGACAGAACCGCGTCCAACAAGCATAGCGCCGCAATGGCTGTGGAAAAGCTAAACAAAAAGGCTTTCCAGAAAGGAAAGAGAATTTAAATAGATACATGGTAGTTAGTCACACCAAAGCAATAGAATCCTATGAATGTCTGTCCAGGAGCTCCAGACCTCACCTCTCATCCTGCACTTCCCTGATGCTCTCTATGGATCGCACACAGACAGACCAGCGGTGGTAATGGACACGGAACGAGCTGGATTATCAGATATAATCCTGTTGCGTGCTCCGCCTACCAGTACAGTGGCGTTTCAGCAACTTTATATCTTTGTTTGTGGGTTGCACTGTGTTGCAGTATGTGGGGCAAGGTATTGATTTCTATCTATAGGTGATATAATTAGCAGCTGATATTTTTCAACCAAAATTCAATTCTTTATTGATCACACATAATACAAGGCATGTCTAAATTCCCTGATTTTTTTGCCTTTCAGGACACTGATGTGCATAGTTTTTGAAGGAAGCGAATTCATTAAATCACTTTGAGCATCTGGTTAATGTTATCACATCAGTAGACTACTCAGTTCTCATAAAGTTTGTTAGAAAAAATAAAAGGAACAAGAGCAGAAAACACCTTTTGGACAAGGCTGTTTAAATGACAATGATAAGAATGGACAATGGCCACAATAGGGAAGCATTACTGGTTTCTGGGCCAAAGCCCAAGTGGAAAGGAGAGAAAAGAGAAGGTGAGCAAAGGCCAGAAGAGAATGTAGGTAGAGATCGATTGCACTGGCTTCTCTCAGCAAGATATGATCATGAATAAAAGTTATCAGACAATCTCACACACTTTATCCATCAATAGGTTAACTCCAAAAATGGGATCACATTTAGGATTATACATCTGAGCAATAATTGAGGTAAACAGCCACATCTACGGGAAGGAAACTATCACATTTACCGCATCTGTTTAGCCTCCCACTTCTATTGTTTTTCAGACTTGTTCCCACTAAGCCCTCTAGGAGGAGACAGCGAGTAGAAAACTAATTCCCAAAGTCCCATCTTGCTTTCATTGAGTGAAGAAGTTGACTAAAGGAAGATGGAGTACAATTTCACAATTATCACCCAATTACATCGGTATTCATTAACTTGAGAGAATAAGAGACAGGGGGTGGGCTAGTCAATCAGGATTTTGCTCAGGACTC
The DNA here is from genome assembly GCF_900700375.1 of Denticeps clupeoides. Classification (NCBI taxonomy): domain Eukaryota; kingdom Metazoa; phylum Chordata; class Actinopteri; order Clupeiformes; family Denticipitidae; genus Denticeps; species Denticeps clupeoides. The sequence goes on from NC_041725.1 coordinate 13,948,777, forward strand.
TCCACACATTGAGATCTCGCTAGTCCTGTTCACAGATGGTGACAGTAGCTCCTACTCCGGTCCAGAACCGGAATCCTGGGAACAGTGGGCGATTGAAGGCACTCTTGAGGCTGTGAATGAGTCGGGCCTGTCCATGAGACACTCTGTAGAAAGCCAGAAGTCCTGCCTGGTGGTCCAGGTAGATCCCGATCCGACGTGCTTTAGGGCCTGTGAGTGGCGTCTCCTTACCAGCATGCCACAGGGAGAAAGCTGTGCCAGACCAGTAAAGGCCCCAGGAGTTTGCATTATATCCAAGCCTGGCTTCATCATCAGACCCTTGCCTACCCAGCTCCCTGTAGGCAACGCCAATGGTCACCTATCGTAAAGAGGATTTCACATGACCTATTACGTAAATCGTTGCACATTCATCTACAGAAATCCAATAATCGGCAAATGTTATGGCATGAGAGATACAAACATAACTAATAACCTTCGGTCCAGTCCACTCCACCTCCCAGTAGTACGGGCTCCCGGCTATGGACTCCTTGCACAACACTTGTCTCCAGTAGAGGAAGCGGTCCTGATGCTCGGGGTAGTTCATGTTCTCAACCCGCAGAGTGGCTTTGCGGTCTCCATCAGAGATGCGAATGTGACGGTAAGCAGTGTTGGGATCAAATGTGGGCTCAAAACGAACTGAAAAAAAGACCAGTCATAGCTGTATGTAGATTACAAATGAATGACAAATTATGTAAAAAAAAAAAAAAAAAAAGAAAATTAAATCTCCCAAAGGACAATCAGCAAATTGTCTGCTCGTGGTGGAAGATACTCACACTTAACCATCTCCTCTCTGCTTTTTGGTTCTGGAAATGACAGATAGCTGACGGTAACATCTTGACCTGAACAAAATAGAGCAATATATTTCGTTTTGCACATTTCTGCTCTTTTTGCACATTCCTGTACATTTTGCACATGTTTGGCTTGTCTTGTGTCCTGCCTGAAATATCCAACATATCCACTTACAAGTATCCTACACAATGATGTCCAGTTATGTCCTGTTCGACCTGTTCACTGTACAGAAAAGTTCTAATTTTCTCCTATAGAGAAACCTGTACAGTATTTAAGCTTTCGTTTTAGTTAGTATAGTTTAGTTTAGTGTGTATATACATATATATTTTTCTTTCTTTTATGATTGCACTAAGGGGGGGTTTGTGTGAAACATTATTTCAATACACGGTATACTGTATATAATGTTGGACTGACAAACCAATCTTGAATCTCGAATCTTCATACTATATAACAAACAAATCACTCTGAAATATAACGGTGTCAAAAAAAATAAATTTGATCTGCATTACCTGGTAGTGTTACAGAACGGGTCAGTGCTGCTGCATGATCAGGAACTGATGGAGGACTGATTTGTGCTGGACAAAAAAAAAAAAAAAGGTCAACAGGCATGAGCCTTCAGAAATTATGCATGCATTTCTTGAAAAACAGCAAATGTAAATAATGATTATATAGCGTAAGATTAAAATTTCACTTCCTGCTCACCTGGGCTTGGCAGGGTGGCAGAACGAATCATTGCTGCGGGTCGCGCTGGCAGGGGTGGGGGGTCGGCTGCAAATGGGGAAAAAAAATAACTTGAAAATGAACTTTGCGTCTGCAAACACAAATTTGTAAGAAATCTTTGGCATAACTTGTTGCTTACTGGGAGCGGGTCCTGCCATTGACCTTTCACCACTTGGTAATGATAACGTAGCATCATTAACTGGAGGCGGGGGGGTTAAAACAACGCCTTTATTTAAAACCTCGGACAATGATCCACACAATCCTTCAGTACGTAAGGAACACAAAGCACTCGCACTGGCTCACCGGTTCGGAATATATTGGCCAGGCTGGCTTTGCAGAGGCCCTGCAGCCCGTCTCTCAGCAAATCCAGCTCTGTTCTGACCTCTGAGGCCACAGCTTCGAAGCGCGGATATCCGGCCTCCCCGCGCCCAGCCAGCGTTGTGATGTCCAGAGTGAGAAGAGCCTGTTGAACGTGTACGAAAGGCATGACAATGTGAGGTATCTGTGGAATGTTGGGCCTTTTGCCCTGTGTCGTGTCACATTTCCACTCAAATTAAGCATTAAAATATGTGGTTTCATGTGAATTGAATTAGTCTGACCCACAGCCTCTAGTCTCTCGAAGTAATTGAATTTCACCAAGGAGGGGTACCTCCAGAAAAGTGACATCGTCCTGCGTGCTGAAAAGAGAGCGCAGCTCCGCATCCTTCCTGCGCAGCTCGGCCACCTCCTGCTGCAGCCTGGAGACGTAGCCCTCCGAACGGCTCTGCGAGGAGGACTCGTGGGCTCGCAGCAGCTCGCTGACTTCGCAACCCATCCGTTCCAGGCTCCTCGCCAGCTCCGCAAACGCCGGCACTACGTCTTTCTGGAAGCCCTCGACAGCAGCCTACGGGGCAGGGCGGCATAATGGAGTCAGCGGGACGGCCGCGGGCAAACGCACAGACAACACGTCCCTACCCACCTTGTAACTGAGTAAAGCCTCCGGCAGCTCCTGGGTGGCCCTGTATGTGTCCTGGATTCTCTTCAGCACCCCAGATTGGACCTGAAGCAGCTCTCGCTGTTGAACGTCACGAGAAGAGAATTTAGGAATGTGCATTTCAAACAGGAGAAAAAGCGGGCGACCTTCGGGACCAGCCCACCTGCTTTTCTCTCCTTTCCTCGTCCGGTCGAACGACCTGGTGGCCCTTGTGGCCGTAGAGGCTGCACTCCTCGCACACGACCGACCGGTCATCTCGACAGTAGAACTCCAGCGGCTGCTGGTGGTCCGAGCAGAGCTTGAGCGAAAGCGTCGGGAGCTCAGGGTACAAGTTAGCCGGGGCGGGAGCGTCTCCGTTCGAAGCCGGCAACGACGGCAAAACCGTCACGTAGACAGGAGAGCTGGGCCTCTGTATCTTCTGCGAGCTCGCCCTGATCTTCTCCATGGCCTCCACCAGCACCGTACTCCTGGACAAGGCTGGCCGGGGCTTGAAGGTCTGCCTGCACTGTGGGCAGCTGTAGATGTTCTTGGAAGCACCTTTGTCCCAGTGCTTCTGGATACAGAGAAGGCAGTAAGAGTGTCCGCAAGGAAGGGTGGCAGGATCCTTGAGGACCTCCAAGCACACCGGGCACACAAACTCTTCTGGAGGCCACGCGGAGGCCATGCTGGTTGAGAAGCGAGGTGGCGAGTTTGCCCTGGAGAAGGAAGTCGCTTTGCCCTCAACGGCACACCGCACGGTTCTTAAAAACGGAATGGGCTGGGTTTGCACCGGAAAAACAGGTAGGACAGGAGAACTTTCCACGCTACGTGGGTGACCTCAGGTGCCAATCAGCAGCATGAGACAGCTTCAAGGCACCGACACATGAAATGCTGATAAATGCTAATAAATGATTCACCACGAGGAGGAACGCCCGTCGTTTCCATTTGTAAGTGGGGGTGCTTATAATGTAAATTAGATTGAGAAAGGACGGGTTTGGCAATATTCGTCTCCACGAAATGAATGAGGGCACTGTGCAAATTTCTTTTTTTTTTTTAAATAATTTTAAAAGTTAATTTTGCTAAGTCACCAGACAGCATTGTAACCAATCAAATCGTCCGGTGGCTCCGCCATGGTGAGGACAGTGAGGGCAGAAACGAAGCCACCCGTGCGCCATATTCAGCGGTGGCAGCAGCCGCGGTGTCCCGCAAGTCGCCGGTTCCCGAATCCGAGGTGAGTCGTGTGGCGTTTTCATATCACGCACACGCTACTCGGATTTGCGCCTTTTGGGTTTTTTTTTTTCGCGCACTCACCAACGCTTCGAGACGATTCTTTTCCGCGCTGCGCTAAAGACTTATTTATTATTATTTATTTAATGGCAGCCGGTTTTGCTAACCACGGTTAGCTAGGCTAGTCACCATTAAGGAAAAAAATCACAAGCAGCACAGGTGCTGCAGATTTTAAAAAGCAGCATCTAACGTGGCCAGGCACTGGCAATTTTTGTGTTCGGTAACAATACCTGGCCTTAATGGCTAATTTTGCCAACTTAAATGGAACTTATAAGAGCGCAACTTTGTTGTTATTGTCGGCTTGAACGGAGACTCGGTAGCTGACGCCGTCCGACAATAATAAAAATGATTATTTTAGTGGCACGTTCGATTCATATTCGCTCATGGGTCGAGTGAGTGTGGTTTGGATAGAACAGGATCGTGCGTTAGACTTTTTTTTTTTTTTTTTTAACCTTCAGTCAGGATTGAAACGTGAATGGAACAGAACGCGGTGCTCTGACGTCACTACACGGACGTTGTGGATCGCGCGCGTGCAATATAATATCGTGTCGTCGTTTCGAACACGTCGTGTCAGTAATTTTATTTTTTTGGTGAGCCATGTCGCATGTTCCATCACGTCATGGCCATTTGCTCATTTCAGGCAGGATGTTCAGGTGTCCCCGCCTGGTGGCCCCACCCTGCCATCTAGGGACGCGCTGCTCATGGTGGCTGCTTCTCAGAGACGCCGGAGTCCCTGTCCTTCCCGAAACTTTGAAGTGGAAGCATATGATACCAGGAAGCGCACCGTGTCGCGGCACATTTCATGGGACCCGTTCCTTTGAGAACAGAACGGAGCTTCAAGAAGTCCCTTTTGAAGGACACGGGTTTTTGCACAGAACTCCACATGCACGAAGCAGACGGCCTTCCGATGCCGCTGCGGCCTTACACTGCAGGACTCTTCAAGAGCGCTTTATAAACGCTAGATGTTCCTTCAGCCTGCAGCTGTCCAGTTCTAAACTTTTCTGTAGCGTACAAGCGGAATCGACACGGCCCTCAGTCCAACACTCAGCACGTCCAATGACTTTACAGGAAAGTTTATCATGTTGTAAGACTCCAGAAAGGTCGGACCGTGTGAAGATCCCATCACAAAAAAGCCAGAAGGACCATGACCTCCATTCAGCTTGGAAAGAGGGACACTGTTTGTGCTGCTTTGAAAGACGCCAGGGCTCACAGCCATTATTACGGAATGAGATTAATAAGATACTGTTTCCTCAAACGTCTCCGTCGAGACTGTGGACTCGTCGCCTCATAGTGGATGCCGTGCATGGGCTCAGGCTAAAGACTCGTGCCCGCCGTCTGCACGAAGCAGCTCCGCTCAGGGTGGCCGTGGACGACTGCCTGTCGGCGGAGAACGAGGCTCGGTGCCGGAGGAGCCTGGAGCCCAACGCCGCTCTGTACCAGAAGGAGCGTGGCAAGAGCTGGGCGGCAGTGCTGATTTGCCTCTGCAGTGTGGGAGGGGAGCCGGCCTTCCTCTTCACCCTCCGATCCAGCAAGCTGAAAGGAAGACACAAGGGAGATGTAAGGTAACCTGAACCTCTGATAGTGGAGAGACTCGGAACATTACGCGTTGGTAGTAGTCTAGTGGGTAACACACTCGCCCGAGAACCAGACCATTGTGTGTCTGAGCAATCGGTAAAGACTGATCGTAAGTCGCTCTGGATAAGGGCATCTGCTAAACTGCGCTTGTGAATTGTGGTTTTAAGCCGGCAAATAAGATGTCCCAACCTTCTTTATGTGTCTTTACAGTTTTGCGGGGGGTAAGAAAGACCCTTCAGACCGGGATGTTGTCCACACAGCACTGCGGGAGGCTCGCGAGGAGCTTGGTGTTACTGTCACTCCAGGACAGGTGTGGGGTCTACTCAAGCCCCTCAGTGACATGGTGAGAAGGGAAGGGGAGGCCCTGTGACCCCTGAATCTGAAGGATTCGTATCACTGTGTGACACAAAATGTTGGGGAATAAAATGAATATAGTTATACAATATAGTCTGTTGTTTTGAGGTTGTAATTTCCTTTATATAGTATGGAATGAGGATTGCTCCAGTACTGGCTAATGTTGGGCCAGTGGAGGCGCTGTCATTTCGACCTAATCCCAGCGAGGTAAGTAGGTAATTTTTTTTTTTTTTTTTTTTACCATAAACGTCCTTCTTCAATATTGTATTTAACAGATTCATTCCAGATACCTTCAGTGTATTCATTGGAATTTCCTCATGTGTTTCCAATTTGAGGTAGAGGAAATCTTCACTCTCACCCTGGCCCATGTGTGCAGACCAGAGAATCGGGGCTACACGCATTTTCGCACCGGCGATCGCTATGGTTTCACGCTCCCAGTGTTCCGTAATGGGAAACATCGTGTTTGGGGGCTCACAGCAGTAGCATTGGATCACACCTTAAAGATCGTCGTACCACCTTAGGCTTTGAGATGGTCTTACAGAAAGAGGTTGGAAAACCACCAAGGAAGGTTACAAGTCACCCAAGCTGGCCAATCGGACTGTGGTTGGAATTTCTTCCACTAAAGATTTAAATGTATTGCAACTTGTTGTTTTTTTTTCCTCTTTCGAATAATGTTTCATATCCCTTGACAATCAGTCAAACACTGTGTCAGTGTGTGCAGAGTTTGTTTTCAAGGCTTCGCTTATGAAAGTTTATTTCAGCATGGTGCAACTCAAGTTGTATTGCTTGAGTGGTGTGCAGTACATGAAACCGTCTCCTGTGGGAAGTTTTTTGCTTTTAGAACTTCGAACCCCCCTTCCATCCACATATTCATCATCATCAACACTGTGGGCTTCATTCAGGTTCAGTGCCATGCCGGCAGATTTCAAAACCCAAATCATACCAGCACACTACAGAGAGATCCAGCTGCTGTTAACTCTGACTTCACCATGCTGCGCCAGGTCGTGTAAGAGGAGCTTTAATAAAAAGTCCCATGTTCATTATGTGGGGATTTATTTATTTTTATATATATATTTCAGAGACATTTCTCACAGAATGGACTGGGCTTGCAAAGTTGATATGGATAAACAATAAGAAGCTGCTGTTTGTACATGGCGAGTGTTTTAACATGTAAGCACATCATTTTGTGTGTGTGTATAGGTGCATGTTAAATGCAGTAGTGTTTTAATACAAGACACGATCTGTATTGGAAAAATGCAATAAAGAAAAAAAAACACAAAATTGTGAGGTTTTATTACGTTTGGTCAAGTCAACAAATGTTTTTTTCTTAAAGCATTGATATGTACCATTTGCTTTTGAAGGACTTTTATGGAATACTTTTTTTTTTTTATTCTTATGACTATAAGTGTTATTATAATAAATAAAATGACATCTGACCCACAAGAGACGGTCCTTAACAGGAGGTAAATCAATGAGGCAAAACCCAAGAATTCTTGTGTGGATTGGTATGGGCCATGAATCCCTTGAGGGACTGATTGCGAAAGTGTGAATTGTCTTGCAGAAAGGACCGTCCCTGACCCTGTATCCACCATGGGCTGAAGCCAAACAGAGCAAAGATTTCACAGTTTCTAGGGTTGTGCAATCTTCTATGGGAGAGAGCATTCCTGCGTCTCAGGAAGCAGATGGCAATTGAAGGGCCAGCTCAGGGTGAAGAGGGACAGAGTCTGGCCGCACTGCTGCTCAGCTGAGGAGCACACCGACCTGCAGGGCTGGAGCACCCCGCCCAGGGGGCTACAGTGAGGCACGAACATCCCACACACCAACCTGCGCAAGGGCTCAAAACACGAGAGCTCCCGCAGCACCTGCACCAGGGAAAAAACGGGGATCAATGCATTAAACCTTCTGTAGTTCTGTGCTCTGGTTGGCTGAACCATACCAGGTCACGGAATTTTACATTAATGCATCAAGGGATGTTTTTTTAGGTTTTTGAGGTCTTTGGTAACACATTTTGTGACCAATCAAAAAAAAATCTCAGAACAATGTCCTCTCTGGACATGCAGTTTCTTTCCACAAGCCATCAGAATCCTAAACGTCTATCCCCTTCAACACACTGTGATGTTATTTATTACAGCCGTGTTGTTGGACTGGATAGGCACCTTTTTGATCCGTACCCTGAACTCTGCTACAACTAAGGCATGAGAATTTTACTCAATGGTAATAAATCACTAAAACGTGGCACTTGACCCTAGATCGGGTCACCCATGGAATTCCATTTATTTTTATTCAAGTATTTTGTGATGAAAGCGTAGAATGTAGGACAACATTATTATATCAAACATCAGACCTTCACATCACCTGCACTATAGTGCATTAGAAACTAGGCAGTGTACATCACGTCTAGTGAGGGGCTCAATCCTTCTGTATATGGTTCTCGGGGAAAAAAAATTTGGACAGTCACGCCCTAGATGGACAGGAAATTTAGAAAGAGAGATGCAATAACGTATGCTCAGGTGGGGAAACTCACTCTGTACTGCCGCAGAATGGCAGCTGCTTCTCGCTGGTCAGCGATGGAGAGCCAGATGTTGGGAAAGGAAGTAAGGTTGTAGGACAAACCCTGACACATCTCCACCTGAATCGGCTCGCAGGATGAGGCTGCCAAGGAAAATCACTAATATTTGCCGGCTGCTTCATATCAAATCATAATTAGGACATAATGATAAAGATATGTGAGGTGTTTCATGGCTGGAGGCATGTGTGTTCCTACTGAATGGAGGATAGGTGGAGTTGCCACAGTTCTGCTCATCGGCGCCATCGGTGCAGTCATTCCATCCGTCACACAGCCAGTCCTGATGCAGACACGCGCCACTGCTGCAGGTGAACTGGGCAGAGCCACACGTCCCTGACACGAGGGGACATTAGCAGGTCTTCAGCGAGGATTCCAAACCAGACATTTCCACCACAGCTGGACAACTCACTGTCAGAGAGGGAGATGGCTTGGTAAGAGGCGTAGAAGCCACTGTCGGCCACGCCTTCATCTGCCACGAAGAGCACGGTCATGGCAGGCCCAGAGGATGTCAGGTCTGGAGGGAGGCTGGAGCCGCAGAACCTTATAAACAGCACAGAAAGACACGTGTGTCCTGCTACTACCTCAAAAGGGGTGGACACATAACAAACTAGTGAATTCAAAAAGGGAAACCTATAGATTCTATATGATTCTGACACATGCAGCAATATGTTTTCATTTTTTTATGATGATAGTTTCTATAATTATTATAGTATTGCCTGTGATCAATCAAAAAGGATTTACAATACAGAAATGTCTAACTTCTGAAAAGTTATTCATGCAGTCAGTAATTAGTTTGGGGTGGGGAGCTGAAGGTTTATCCTTCTGATCATTTACATTTACCAGACGCCCTTATCCAGTCCCCCCCTGGGGCAACTTAAGGTTAAGTGTCTTGCTCAGGGACACAATGGTAGTAAGTGGGATTTGAACCTGGGTCTCCTGGTTCATAGGCGAGTGTGTTACCCACTAGGCTACCACCAACCTGATCAAAATCAGAATTACTTTTTTTTTTATAGCTGTACTAGTATTTAAAACAGTTCAGTAGACGGATGGAGTTTTTTTTAAAGGATGATTCCAATAACAAAAAAATCATCTTAAAGAACAAAAGAGTAAGGAAAGCCATAAAACAAGGTTCAAAACCTCACCGTCCAAGAACGTTGCCACCACCCGCGTTAGCGCTGTCATGGACCTCCACATAATCAAACTCACACACATCCTGCGTCTCCAGACTAAAGTTTCGGAAGCTCAGTCTGACCACATCGCCTTCCTGCACTGATATAGTCCAAGTGCACAGCTAAGAAAGACATGAAATATGTTCTGAAACAGGGTTCTTTCGGCAACAAGGAATCTAACAGAATATGTTTATCAGCCTTCAGCAGAGAAAGTAAGATGGCTGAGTTTAATTTCATTAAAGCCACCCCTGATCCCTCTAATCCCACTCATCCAGATGGAGCTGGAGATGATCCCATGGAATGGAACGTAACCCCTGGAGAGCAGCAGATATTTAGTTTCATGTCTTATCACACCAAACTGTATGAAGATGTTCTAAATATGCTTATAGGCTGTTTTATGGGGGGGGGGACATAAAGACTTGGGCAAAATTACAAAATATGTATTTATTTCAATACACCCAAAAACATTTTTTAACCAGTATTTTAAAGTCAGCATCAGTAAAGTGACTTCACACAACAGCACTTGGTATCTTTCTCTAATCTATCATGAGGCTGGGCACTACAGGTCAACAAACAACGCATCATTTTTTCACTGGCTGATGGATTCTGAGCATGAGCAGTTTACAGGGAATAGTGGTGGCCTAGCGGGTAAGGAATCGGAAGGTTGCCGGTTCGATTCCCCACCTGCCAAGGTGCCACTGAGTAAAGCTCCGTCCCCACACACTGCTGCCCGGGCACCTGTCATGGCTGCCCACTGCTCACCAAGGGTGATGGTTAAAAGCAGAGGACACATTTCGTTGTGTGCACCGTGTGCTGCAGTGTATCACAATCACTTCACTTTCACTTAAATAGAAGAAGGAAGTGGGTTGCAGGAGAAGGGGTCTCTGCTCATTCAAGGGTGCGTGGGCAGTGAACTGGGCAGTGAGAAAGTTTTACTGCTATTTCACATCAGATCGGAGTTCATGATTAAGTGTGCTATAGTGAAACAGCATTTTCATAACTGCAAAGCTGATTTCCATAAGCATAGATTTACCTGTTGATGAGGATAAGGCTTTGGGTGATTTGGACTGTACAGCGAACCGCTTGGCCCTGCAATTTTCCCACCACATTCTGCACAAAAAGAACAGCAAGAAAAAAGTAATGCACAACACAAACTTGGCCAATGATTTGGTGTAACATTACAATTCTGTAACATTAGCAATAGAGACATAACTGCTTCTGCTCTGCTGACAAAAAAAATCAGTATTTTCTCTATTGCAAAATTCATAAACCTCATAAAACACAAGGAACACAGCAGTTCCAGGAAGCTCCTTTCACTCCAATCTGACTTATTCATTCCTTAATTGGCCTAACAAGGAATGTGGCAGCTTGTATGCAGTATAGTTTTTTTTGGGCTTTCACCCACCTTTGTGCTTGTGGCTGCAGTTGGCCTCGTCACTGTGGTCCTGACAGTTTGGCTGGCCGTCACACACAGAGACGGGCAAGAGGCACCGCCCTCCATCACACATGAATTCCTCCCTGGTACAGCTCTCTGAGAAACACACACACACACACACACACGCACGACCTTCAGCCGTATTTTTATTATTTTTTTGATAATCTAAGAAGTCATCCCTAAATAATTTTGGCCTGGATCTGGTTTGACCACCCAAACCACGTCAGATGCAAACTCACCAACATTTTGACTAACGATGCAAGTCTCCAGAACAAACCAGAATCCAGAAGAATTTAGCAATCACTGGAATGGGAGCAGGTTCAGAAGCCCTTGCATAATTGCTCTACAACTTATTCAGTGGCCACTTGCACAAGCTCCATTCTCCCAGGATACTTTGAGCGACAAAACCTGTTGGTGCGCTACTTACTCTGGCCTTGTAGCACTGAGTGGTACTGCGCTGTGAAGCCATTCCCTCCGATGCTGCCATCTGACCTGAAAGTCACCCACACAGAGCTGCTATTTGTGTTGACTGTGGGAGGCGCTGCGTTCCCACAGAATCTAGGATGAAGAACGTTTAAATAAGAGTCAGATGCAACATGATAATCCTGCTTCTGATTACAAAAGTGGACAGGGCCTTTCATTCATTTACATTTACATTTACAGCATTTATCAGACACCCTTATCCAGAGCAACTTAGAATCAGTAGTTACAGGGACAGTCCCCCCCTGGAGCAAATTAAGGTTAAGTGTCTTGCTCAGGGACATGATGGTAGTAAGTGGGGTTTGAACCTGGGTCTTCTGGTTAATAGGCGAGTGTGTTGCCCACTAGGCTACTACCACCCTTAGATTTAAAATGTTGTCAACTCCATCAAAGTCACCAACGTGAACATTTACAGCATTTACCAGTTGCCCTTATCCACAGCGACTTACAGTCAGTAGTTACAGGGACAGTCCCCCCCTGGAGACACTCAGGGTTAAGGGTCTTGCTCAGGGATGTTAGTAAGTGGGGTTTGAACCTGGGTCTTCTGGTTCGTAGGCGAGTGTGTTACCCACTAGGCTACTACCACCCCACCCCACTAGGCTACTACCACCCCATTCAGGGCCACCTTGTGACAGTGGACGTCTGTTCCGGGTCCTCGCGGACCTCAAGCCAGTCAAACAGACATGGTGAAGGGCCTTCGATGGACATGGAGAAGATGTGGAGCTGAACGAGAGATGGAGGCTGTATCCGGATGATCCACACACAGAGGGTGTCTGGGGGATATGGGCCTGGATGACTCGGGGAGCTGAGGGTGCCTTCCGGGTCGGTCAAAATGCCACCACATTCTTTAGGAGAAACCAAATTAAAGAAAAGAAAAATACAACTGTCACCTGGCGTATGGCTACATTCAGATCTTACATTTATGGCATTTGGCAAATGCCCTTATCAATTAGTAGTTACAGGGGCTAACATCATATCAAGAAGGTCATCTGGGTATTTTGGAAATCAATACCACTGCAAAAGTCTTATTTCTAACATAGCAATGCAATCTTTGTTGTTCAGTAAGCAATAGCTTGCATACTTGTTGGTGATGTGGGAGTTTTCTCGGGGAACGTTGGTACTGTGCTGACAGAGGCATTGTGGTTGATTGGGTTCGGCAGCAGACTGTAGGGAACCCCATCACCGCTCAATGGGTCTGAAGGAGACACCAGCCCAGCTTCCATCGCCTGCCCGTTTAGTTCTGCCGAAAGGTTTAAAAGGTAAGAGATGATGATTGGCAGCCAGATTTAATCTTTTTTATTCTTACTTGTGAGAATGAGAACCAAAGCCAGGCCCAGCGCTGCCACCAGAAGCAGGAAAGCGGCCGACACCACCACTGCTCCCCAACCGTGCCACGGCCCTCTGAGGCCTGATATGCACAGGCTCAATACGCCATGGCCTTGGGAAATACATAAATTTTTACTGTATTAATCTGCTTCAGTGTACTTTTAATTGAAGGAGACATGGTGGACCACAGAGCATAGTCTTCTTTGAATGATTATGCTCTTACTTGATTTCTTATTGACTTCAGGTGGCACCACAGACCTGAAGTCCTCCCTGAAGTCATCCCTAATTTCCTCCGGCTCGTTCTCCAGCTCAAAAGCAGGATTGCAGTACATGTTCTGGAAAAGCTGTCAATAATTAGAAACACGTTTTTTTTTCAACACGTTGCAGTAGCCAAGATCTCCTACCTGATATATGTCAGATGACGGAGCTATCGTTATTCTCGACAGATCTGTCATTTTGGGAGGTGTCTGTTTCATTCTTCATATGACCGGTTGGAATTCTTCATTGTCCATCATTAGTCAAAATTCGTGTTACATGAATCAATAATTCAAACTTGCTTTCTTTCATTCATTCTGAGCATGAAGGAGTTGGAGCTTTTGCCTATGCACTGTAGCTTCAGACCTTTAAAATAAAATTGATACAGAAAACAATAAAATGTTCACGCCCCAAAAAAATCTCTCTTCAAAACAGAAACACAGGAAATATCCAATAGTTTGTTTGATAGCGGTACCGCAGCATGATGGTTGTCGGCCTTGTTGCATCGAATTCTTTGCTTATGGCATGTGGAGAAGTTAGGCTCCCCCTCTTAGTTCCCAGCAAAGCCGAGTCAGCTGAGAGGACTAGGCAGGCCAAATTGGGCTTGGCGGGGGATGGGGGGGGCGGGTGGGGGTTCTATGAGGCAGCTACGGTAATACCCCATAATAATCTACTAATCCTATGTTTACACACACACACACACACACACAAACAAAAAGTTCCCGTTACTGTTTACTTTTATTGGAATATAGCTCCCCAGTTTACATGGATGCCACAAATTATTTTAATATGCATATGTGTATTGTGCTTTTGATGGCTTACTCTCCTCTGCAGCAAGAAAATTACTAAATAAATGGAGGAAAAAAGTGAAATGAGAGGGTCAAGGGTGAATTCCAACATTGCACAACATCAACATACACTTTGTTAAAGTTAATGGATAAACTCTTATCAAATACACCAGCTCTTGGCGATGGTCAGGACCAGTGCAGTAGTGAAGACGAGAGCCTGCAAACTGGACCATCATGGTTCTGCACCGAGTCTGTTTTCTCTGCTTAACCTTGGTACCTCTCACAGTTACTGGCGGTGAGTTTTGTTCTTTGCCATATTAAATGCTTCTTACACAAATGTGCATGACGTCTGTGCATGTGTCTTTGCCGTTGTTATTTGATTATTGAAATGTAAGATAGTTTTGTATGTCTGTATGTGTCCAGGTCTGATTTGTAATAATGGAGGAAAGGGGGAACTTTTCAGAAACCAGGATATGATATCCTCATGAATAGATGTACTTGTGCACTAGCCTATAGGCTAGAATGATTTACAGCATTTTGGCATCCTGGGTTTGTGTGTGATGTGCAAAGCTTTGTGGGTAATGCAGTCCATGAAGTAATGTGACTTCGAACCTGTGTTAAAAATAATACCCTACACTAAAATTGCAAAATAATATTAACCTAAAATACAGTGAAATATGTAATGTAATTATGATATACTGAATCACTATTAAACGATAATGTCTGATTTTTGAGACAGACGGAGAAACAAGTTATGAATATGCTGACGAAATACGATGCCCTAAAGCCAAAAACATTCAAAATGGCACAGTGTCCTACTCAGAAGAGGATGCTATGGGCCATCCTGAAGGGAGTAAGCTGACATATACGTGTCCACCTGGGCATGAGCCCTACCCGGTCAGTGAAAGGACCTGCACGTCTGCTGGGACGTGGTCTATAATGAGGGAAAAGGATGACACCCCAGTGTCTGAAGCAAAATGTGTAGGTAAATTGTGGTAATTCACATCAATTCAAATAAATCAGGTAAAACAAATATTTTTGTCCTGTTGGTGGTATAATGTTTTTCAGCCAAATAATATATTTCCACTTTCCATTCAAGCAGAGAACAAGACCTTTTCACTGTATTTCATAGAATACATCAGGGAGTAGAATATGTTATGTCGTGTTTTATGTGAGTTGGATTAGAGGACCTTTTGCTCATTATATAATCACATTTAGAACAATCATTTTATTATGATTAAAACCAAATTCTACCACACCACCCATCTGCTATGCTCCCTCCACTGGCTCCCAGTAGCTGCCTGCATCAGATTCAAAATACTGAGGATGGCCTACAAAGCCAAACATGGGGTTTCACCATCCTACTTCAGCCCTTATTATACCTCGCACTGCACCTCAAACCTATGACTTTCTTACAGCCTGACTTAAGTAAAGAAAAACTACAACAGAGTGAATAAAACTATTGTATTCAAAGTTGGGGTCTTAGTGAACCAGAACTGATTATTGATGGTAACATGAAAGCACAGTGTCTGCCAAATGCCTCAGATGCAAACGTCAATGTAAATGTAAAAATAATGATTATTTTGTCAGAAGCAGAATAGTTGGAATTCACAAGACACTGTGCTTGACACAGAGAGCAGTGACTTTGAAGACGACTATGAAGAAGCGGAAGAATGGAGAAACTGCTCCACATCTGAAAGCATCAGCAAAGGTCAAGTCAGCTACTCTATGGAGGGTGTGGCCGGCAGTGAGCTGACGTATGAATGCCAAGATAATTACTACCCTTACCCCGTCCGCACACGTGTGTGTGGCTCTGATGGGAACTGGACCCCCATGAGGTTGGCCAGTGGGAGACCCACATCGAGGGCAACATGTAAAGGTAAGTGGTTTAAAGGTCCAGCAGCGTTCGAAAGTGTAAGTGTTGACATGGTTCCATATTTGATGTCCAAAACTTTAACCTTCTTCAGAGATTCTGTGTCCCGCCCAAATTCAGCTGGACCATGGGGAATTGTTGCCCAGGAAACAGTGGTTTAAGGTCGGTGAGAATCAGACGTTCTCCTGTTCTGTGGGCTTTGTTCTGAAGGGTTCAACACTAAGAACATGCACTCAGTTGGGACACTGGACTGGTGAAACTCCAGTGTGTGATGACCAAGGTCAGCATTTAAAAAAATAATTAGCAATATAACAAAAAAAACAGACTGTTGTTCTAAATCGAAGCATGCAACAATTCTGTTTTAGCTGAGGACTGCAGCAACCCCGGGATCCCGCCTGGAGGACGGAGGATTGGGAACCGGTTCCGTATAGGTGACAAGGTCCAGTACCAGTGTGAGATGGGCCTGGACCTGCTAGGCTCTGTAGAGCGGGAGTGCCTAGATTCTGGGGAGTGGAGTGGCACAGAGACTCGTTGCCAGGGTTAGCGTTCACTCTCCAGGAGACAGTCTGGCCAGTTATATAGCACAGGTCAAAAGTTTGGACACACCTTCTCATTCAATGTGTTTTCTTTATTTTCATGACCATTTACATTGGTAGATTCTCACTGAAGGCATCAAAACTATGAATGAACACATGTGGAGTTATGTACTCCTTGCACAAGATAAAGACAACACAGTGAATGAGAAGGTGTGTGCAAACTTTTGGCCTGTACTGTGTATATATATATATATATATATATATACACACACACACACACACACACACACACACACACACACACACACACAGTACAGGCCAAAAGTTTGCACACACCTTCTCATTCACTGTGTTGTGTGTGTGTGTGTGTGTGTGTGTGTATATATATATATATATACACACACACACACACACACACACACACACACAGTATATCTCCCTACTGTTAATGTGTCATATTTTAAGTCATTTTTGTCTGTCTTTTTAGCTCAGTATGCATTTGATTCACCCAGTTCAGTGGCCCAGGCTATGAGTGGCTCTCTGTCATCCCTCATGGACGTCTCATCTCCTGAATATAAAAAGAAAGGTAATGTCTTCTACATTAATAATTAGTAGCAGAATTAATGAAGTATTAGTGCATTATCATTTAAAACAGCAACAAAAGGCGTTGTACAATGTAGAGCAGTACAGTGCATGGTAGATGTGTTTTATGAATATTTAAGGCGCATCTTCTTGCATGTTCGTAACAGCAAGGTATTCGAGGATTCTTGAGATGAGTAAGGGCATTCACAACATCTTCATCCTGCTTGACACATCAGGAAGCATTGCTGACCATCACATTCAGGAGGCTAGGAAGGCCACTGCCAACCTCATCCAGAAGGTGCTGATCTGTTCATTACGTGCTTTGACTATTTTCTTCCCTCCTGAAGCAGATGTGTGCGTCATTATCATGCTTGTGTGCATATTTATTTTCTCCAGCTGGACAGCTATGAGGTCAAACTGACATTCCATGTTTTGTCGTATGCCAGCCATGTGAAAGAAATCATCCGATTTAATGACTATGGCAGCCACCTCAGTGACATTGTTATTAAGAAAGTGATGGACTTCAACTACAAAAGTAAGTTGTGCATGACTATGAATCACTCGTGAGTGAATAATGTTTTTAATTATATTAATACACCTTTTTTTCTTAATAATGTATTCATTTGGTTTTACTGAATAGAGAGCACATAAATTATATACACTGTTTATAGCAAAGTTGTGATATGACATGAGGCTGTGCTGTATCGTTTTGTTAGGTCATGGGAGAGGAACGGGAACCAATCTTTACAAAGGCCTGGAAAATGTGTATAAGGCAATGGGCCAACTCAAAGCAAGGAACAGGGATGACTTTAACAAGACACAAAATGTTATTCTCATTGCGACAGATGGTAAAATGTACTCCTGTTTTATGCGGCATATTATGATCTATTATATAATACATCTTTTTTACATGTAATGAAATGCTGGAGGCATGGTTATTGTTTTTTGGAAAGTGTAACATTTTGACCCCAAGGAATGGAATTTGAAATCCTATTTTTAAAAACATTTTATAGGCCATTCAAACACAGGGCGCAATCCAAAAGCCATGATGTCTAAGATACGGGACTTTTTGGGCTACAGCACGGCTGCTACAGACCACACAGAAGAAAACCTTCTTGGTCAGTACTGTAATGTGTAAAGTGAAAAAAAAACTGAATTTTGTAGGTTTATTTTATATTATTATACATATCCCCCTGTGTGTAGACGTCTATGTGTTTGGCATCGGAGAGAGCGTGAACAAGAAAGAGCTGAATGGCCTCGCCTCTAAAAAACGAAGTGAGAAGCATGTGTTTGTCCTGAAGAAATATGAAGATCTGGGCGAGGTGTTCAACAAAATGATCGGTGGGTGGCCAGCTCCCATGAAACTAACCGAGTCATGAGTAAAAAAGAACAGACGATTACACGATAGTGTGCTCAGTGCCAAGGACTCAAGGTCACTTTTTGTTTTGGTCACCAGATGACACTGCGGTGACAATGTGTGGAGTGGCAAAGGAGGATCAAGGCAGGGGATTTACAAAAGTGGAAAGCAGACCTTGGCACGTGAACGTCAAGTGGGTCTGTAGCTGAATTCTGAATTCTGACTGACCACCGCATGATAGCGCATCTGCAGGACATGAAGTGTTCGGTAGTTGTCTCATCTTACTCCCCCTGAACTTAGAACACTCTAAGCTGTCTGGGCTCCATTGTGTCTAAAAAATGGACCCTCACCGCTGCCCACTGCCTGATGATACCAAAACAGGGATCTGGAAACATCCGCGCCAAGCCAGAGGAGGTGACTATTGAAAATGGTGAGTGCTCTCCACTATTTGGGTTGGATTGATAGATTTTTTTTTTTGCTCTGTATCTTAGACCTGGATATTCAATTGCCATATGAAGAAACCATTATGACACAAGGAATTTTCCTGTCGGTCTTGCAATCTACTTCCACATCTACTATGGCAAAAAAATATATAAGGTTATGTGCTTTTTCTTCTTCAGCGCCCCTAAGTGTGAAAGCGAAATCACTCTTCATACATCCACAATACAACGTCCTAGGACTACGTTCAAAGAACGTCAACGAGTTTTATGATTATGACATTGCACTGGTGGAGACGGAAGACATCCCGCTGTCCTCCAAAGCAAGGTAAAATAACATAACGCTGTGGTTTTATTCATGTGTAGTGAACGGTCACCAGCGCCTGTGTTTTTAGGCCTATATGTTTGCCTTGTACGGAATCGGCGAGTCGGGCGCTGAAAATCACCAATGCCACATGTGCACAGCATGGTAAGACATCCACACTGCCTGTGAAGTGTAACATTTTTGTAAATGTACGAAACTAAAGTGAAGTGTCTTGTGTGGCTCCAGAGGAAGCCTTGCTTAATTTGAAGGAGACTCGGGCCAATTTCCTGACCAAGGACAATATAAGATCACAGACACACATTCAAGCTGGAGACAACGTAAGGACCTCCTCATTTAGGCACAGCTACTGAACAAACAGGATTTCTGTCCGATTTGAATTCATATCTACTTTGCAGAGGCCTGACTGCATTAATCAAGTATCTAAGACATTCTTCAGCAACACCACAGCTAGTTCAGAAGAGGTGGTGACGGACAGGTTTTTGTGCACCGGAGGATCGAAGTCACACAGGGATGATATTGCATGTAAAGGTGAAGAATTCAGCACACTTGGCAGTGTACCTCTTTTCTTCATATATGAGCAGAGTATAATTTTGTCTTTTCTAGGTGATTCCGGGGGATCGTTGTTCCTTCGTAAAGGGATGCGATATTTTCAAGTGAGTGTACTGATAAAAGCTTTTAATACATAAATACGTAAGTGTTTATATGATCATGGTACATTTTACACTACGCAAAGGCCAATAAGGTTTCTGTTCTACAAACTGCTTTGACCCCTTAAGGTGGGAGTACTTAGTTGGGGAAACACAAATGTCTGTGACTCCATCAAGTACTCTAGAAACAATCCCCCACCCGATGCTCGGGACTTCTACATCAACATCTTCTCGGTTGTGGACTGGCTTAAGCAATATCTGGACAAGGATTTGGCTTTCCTACCATCTGACAACTGATTTGTGTGTTTATTTGGTGCAGCAGCAATAAATAAAACTCAATCACCATGGTACGTCGGCCCGTTTTATTATTTAGAAACTGGGGTGCCTGCTGGGTCTCCATCCTATCCTGGGTCCACATCCATCTAATTCAGTGAAAGCATGATTCTTGCGAAATCTTCTGTTGTGATTCCAATTATAACGGCATTGCACCAGCATTGCAAACCCTCTAAAAGTCAAGTATGAGAAAAACGAACAAGTTTTTACAAACTATTACAGTTTTTATTTAACAGCAGCAAATTAAAAGCAGCAGGCTTGAAATATAGATTCTGTAAAGAAAAATTTTTTTTCCTATTCGGAATCATTCTCGGCTCATCACTAGCTCACAAAGTGCCCTCTAGTGGTGGAGACTTTTAGTGTATTTGGTGTGAGGAACTCAAGCAGATATCAGTGCCCAGTACGCTCTCCCGGACCAATCAGCCTTCGGAGAACTGCCTGTATAGAGCTTCCAACTGGCTGTCGGCAAAGTTGGGGACAAAGTGAATCTGCAGGATTTCAGAGAAGCCTTCAGAGAGGGTGGGCGTCACAAATTTGTTCCTGTTTAGCGAGAGAGAAAAAGAGACAAAACGAACAAGCGTAACATTTACATTGCAACAATAACGTCCGGTCCCCCTGGAGCAAAACTGTCTTACGCGTGTTGCTTGGGGACAAAATAGCTTGATCTTTGGAATCATTGAAATGTTCCAGTCACTGGTAACATAGAATGCTTATATGTACTGACTATATAATCAAATTGCAGTGGTTTACTCACTTGTAACTATGGAAGATCATGTCATTGACAGGAACGTGCTTTGCGTTTGATGGAGCCATCTCACGAAACTGGGATTAGGAACAGCAGAATGATTAGGCTAAAGATTCAGGATCAATCAATTATTTTGTTAATAATTTTGATATTTTACAAAACACCAATGCAAACGGCTATGGGCGTGTCTCATTTCTTCGATTACAGAAGAATATAGGAGTTACAAATGTAAATTTGTGACAGAGCAGATGCTTACTCTATTGTTGTGTTTTGCCAGTTCCATGGAAGCCATGAAATTGAAGCAGCGGCATGGAACGCCAGCACTTTTGCTGATGTCTATGTACCTACAACACAATTCAACACATGTTGAGCAAAAAGTGCTGCATGATTAATTAATTGGCATCATGAAGCCAAGATTGGTCGACTATCTGTCGCCAATACCGTTTGCGAGACTCTGGGTCAGGGTTGGTGTTGTCGACAGCAATACTGCGGCCCTCCTTCAGACCTCTCTCACAAGCCTTCACACAGTTCTGCCAGGAACCCAGAGTATCCTAGGAAAACAAGCACCAGGATTTGAATTTGAGTTTGCTTCCTTACCCGCTAGGCCACACCTCTCCAAATATACTTTTCTTCTTCATCACAAATTGAACTCACCCTGTTGACATACTCGTATCCCTTTGGGACGATGTGTGTTTGAAAAAAGGTTGACTTCCCAGCTGAGTATAAATAAACATTAATCAAACATGAATCATAAAGATATGTATTAATACAACAGATATAGATACATATATCTAAATCTCTGAGATAATTAAACAGAAACACGATTTTTGAAAAACTCACATCCAGGGAAACCCACAGCGACAATAATTTCCTGACTGGTTGAGGTAAGAGAGGCAGTGGGAGGGTCACAGAGACGAGCCATAGAGTCCAACTTCCTCTGAAATGGAGTATTCAGGGTTAAGAAGAACACATTCAAGGTCTAAAATAAACACCAGGAACTTGCCAGAATCCATATTGATGAGTAAAGAAAAAAAAAAAAAAAAAAGTCATTTGCTGATGGTGGGTTTGCCGAAAAACACTACACTACTGATCTGAATTTCTGAATCTAAAGTTCCCTGTAATCAAAAAGATATATTTGCCAAACCCCTGCATTCTGTTTTGATTTCTATTTTACACAGCATCCAAACTACACAGACATTATAATTATAATAACTCTTACTGGATCAAATGTAGGTAAACTGAAAGGAGCCTTCTTCCATCCAAGGAAGAACTCTTCCGGTGTGTGGAACTGCAGCCCCAGATTCAAAGCAAACTGATGGACACAGATATGGAGGCAGAAAGATAAATATGTGAACTATCTCTCCATAGTAAATCAGACGATAAAACACTCTCTCACAAGTCTGTCGCTGCAGGAAAAGTCTTTCTTCTTTTTCCCTGGGGCCCAGTTCACCGGACGACCTGCTGCATCTGAGGAACAAAAGCCACACGTGAAGCAGCATGAATTTAATTAATGTAATATATATTGTAATATTCCTGTCTCACCTCCAACATAAAAGCTCTCTGATTGGTCCACCGTGACTCCAGCATTTGCCTTCAGAAAAAAATGATCAGGCGTTTCAATTTGCAGAGGACGTTTGGTTAGAACACAAAACCTCCCTATTTCGTATTCCGGGAGGAAAGTACTTTTGCAATGTGATCACTTTGGCGTTACTTTAATTAGAATATTGCAAATAAATGATTGTTACACAACACTCACTTATATGGATGCCTTAGCCTGAATTAACAGAGATGTTTTATTTCCAATTATTATTATTACTATTAACAACGAATGAATTGTACCTTCTCACACAAATGCTGCCACATCCCGATCACTGGTTTCCTGTAAATTCCCGGACCAGTCGCTACAAATACCTAAACAAATAAGAAATGAAGAAGTCACACAATCTGAATTAAGACTAAAAGTGTATTTGAATGGAGAACTTCATTGCAGCTTTAACCTGCACAGGCAGCTGTAAGGTTTGAAGAATATCTTCAACTTTAGACTTGAAAACTTCTGGCCTAAGCTTGCCTCGGGATATCCCCATCTGATTGGTGAAAAACACCACCTGAAAGAAGAGACACCAAGCAAGCAACCTGTTAGCGGAAGGAGAACTGGTTTCTCTCTACCATTCATTAAAGCTCATTACCAATTACAAACACTTTCTGTTTGCATGGTTACGTGGTTATTAAAACGACTGTGCATAACGGATGTACCTTATACCCTTTCTTTAACAGACTGGCAAGTCTGGGCTGAATTTCTGGGTAAAGAATTCTGCAAGAAAAGGGACAGGTTGTATATTAATGACGAAGGTTATTCACGGGTGATATCATGTCGGAGGTATTTGACGGTTCATGCTCTTCAAAATTGTTGCCAACCCACACCTCTTACAAGGTGCGAACAAGCAAGTAATAAACGATGCGCACACAAAAGCTGCAGGGAACACCTAACGAATTTGTAATTGGTTTGGGTGGAGTTTTGGCTTTAATCCTCATGGCTTTTTTTTCAAAAAGACAGAAACGGGACAGGACAGATTCACCTCCAGTCGTCTGGACTTGTGGGAAACACTTTGCCCGACTTAGTGGTGATGATGCAGCCGTCAATGTCAAATCCAGCAACCTGGTTGAGGCGGTCAAGCAAGTTCAGTGAGAAATGGGATTAGTAACATCACTTAGGCGTTGCAGGTGACCAACAACACTACAAAATTATTGCACAAATCACTAAAGGGCCGTATTCACAAACGCCCACAGAACACGGCTACAGTGCAAGCGCCAATCTCTGTGCGTCCGACAGGCTCACCTTCGAACATCCTCGGACTCCTGCAGCCGTGTACAGCAAGAGGTTCCCAATCTGCTGCCAAAGGTTCTGAGAAGAGCCTGAGGTTTCAGGCGGGGCTGCATTCTCTGGCGCCCACCCCTTGGACACACTGGCTCTCTCGGCGAATTTCTGCAGCTGCCTGAGCTTCTCAGCTGCGGTTCTTTCACATTCCTCATCATCATTATTATTCAGAGGCATTTCAGCTCGCCCACGTTTCTTCTCCAAGTCATCTTCATCTGAGCTGTGTCGTCTTTTTAATGCCTGGTGATAAACATAACAAAGCAAAACTTGTGCAACTATTTAACTTAAGACCAAAACCAACAATCAATATTTCCTTCAAAGACAACAAATATACCTTTTTGGGAGAACCTGCAAAAAATTCATGGATGCTGCGCTTGGGGACGGCTTTCCTTCCCATCTCGCCATTATCCATACTTTTGCTCTTTAGCCCCTTTTGCGATGCAGCGGAAGGCGTCCCGGCGGGGCGGCCGGTGAAATGCACCGTAAAGGGGTAGCTCTGGTTCACCAGGTGCAGCGTGCCACTTTCAGTCAGAATGCCGGACTGCCCACGACCCAGGGCCTCCGCGTCCAGCGAGGAAGGGTTGGCGCCCAACTGAGAATCAGACACAGGCCTTCAACCAAAGATTACTGACCAACCTCTTAAACTGAACAGACGGGAGTGCAGAAGGTACCTGAGTTACGATCACTTCCTGGTTTGCGTAGTTAGCAACCAATTTGACTTGAAAGAGAGAAGAAAAAAAAAACATTTCATGCTTCAGGTCTTATATTTGGTACATTTTTTGTGTCAATATAAAATGTAAAAGGTGACGAATGTGACAAGGCGTGTGATTTAGAAACCGCAGGGTCACCCACCCTGGTTCCGGGAACACTTCTTATCCGTGATCCCCGTCTCCGGGCCGCGGCCGACAATCAGGGCCCGTCCGCTGGCCAGCGGCAGCCGCGCACCCGACCCGCCTCTCAGCTCGCACTGCATCCCGGAGGCGGTGACTCGGACCCTCCGCACACGGTTCCTGGGTGAGCTGCGACGCTGCCTGAGCGCCATTCGGAATTAAAATGAAAATTCAACTTCACAGGGAGAGCCGCCGATGTGGCAAATTCACTTTTTTTTTTTTTACTTCATTCATGTTCACAGCTACAGTGTATGATTTTGGCTTGTTTAGTCGCTTACCGCACTTCTTTAGTCCTGTTATACAAAGCTTTTTGTGTCTCTCTGGAAGCGCTTCACTAAAACAGTTCCGACGGGAAACGTCAGACCTCACACATGGTTCCGCGCTGGACCGTCCGAAACACGCACAGACCCGTCGCTGCCGTGGAGGGTAGGACAGTACGCGGAAATACAGCTAGGCGTTTAGACAGAACCATTTTTTTTGTTGTTCGATAAGTGGGTAGGTAATGCCTTATATTTACCCAGCCTTGTCATGTCCTTGATGTAACAATACCAAAATACCAAAAAGTCAAGTGAAAGTGAAGTGAAAGTCACATAGTTAGTTAGTAAAGTGAAGTGATTGTCACATGTGATACACAGCAAACGGTGCACACAGGGAAATTTGTCCTCTGCATTTAACCCATCACCCTTGGTGAGCAGTGGGCAGCCATGACCAGCGCCCGGGGAGCAGTGTGTGGGGATGGTGCTTTGCTCAGTGGCACCTCAGTGGCACCTTGGCGGATCGGCATACGAACCGGCAACCTTCTGATTACAGGGCCGCTTCCTTAACCGCTAGGCCACCACTGCCCCCAAGTGAGTTTCATTGTCAATGTTGTAGCCTAGAGGGTAACAGACTTGCCTATGAACCAGAAGACCCAGGTTCAAATCTTACTACCACTTACTACCATTGTGTCCCTGAGCAAGACACTTAACCCTAAGTTGCTCCAGGGGGACTGTCCCTGTAACTACTGGTTGTAAGTTGCTCTGGATGAGGGCGTAAATGTTTTCAGCTACATACAGTACAGGCCAAAAGTTTGGACACACCTTCTCATTCAATGTGTTTTCTTTATTTTCATGACCATTTACATTGGTAGATTCTCTCTGAAGGCATCAAAACTATTGAATGAACACATGTGGAGCTTGGGGGCTTTAACTACATGCAAGTAGACTGTAGGATTTTTACTTTACATATGTAACAAAAAATTTTTTTTGTTCTCTAAAAGTATAACTCCAAAGCTCCAAAGATATTGCCAGGTACATGTATTCACATTATTTCAGTCTCTGGAACAACTTGGGTGTACTCAGGTGACTCCCTGGTCACCCACTAGGTCACCATTACCCAACTATCATTGTTATGACACCCATTCATGTGATAATTCTGGTAACAATGCTGTTGTTATTGAAAAAAAACGTGTTATTGACTGGGCTGAACATTCTATTGGAATAACTTCAAAGGCGTGTCTGTGTTGACTGTTGATGGGCGTCTATTTATTAGGCTCTGAGACACACCTTTGCACATTTTCAGGTGCTCCGGCTCCTCTTTCAGTGACACGCTGTCACTTGCTCCAGGAGTCACGCCGGCTCTGAGAAGACTATTTAACCACGAAAGCTGTCTGGTCAGTATGGATTCTTTTAACATGTCCGCAGATTAATAGCCATGTCATATTCTTAAAGGTGAATCAACAAGAAAAAAACCTTCGCTGTATTAAATTACCTCTTGTGATTAGGAATCGAAATTTACTAGTACAGTCTGAAGTAAGGGCGACCTAATTATGTTCTATTAAGTGATAATGTTCATACATTTTCACTTATTATGCTGTGCTTATATTTGGTTTCACTTTCCATAAAGCAACACTTTTGTCACAAGGGGGGACGGAGAACTAAAGTGCAAGTGTTGTCAACAAAGGAATGAATTAATAAACCAACAACCAAAAAGGGGGGTGAGACCCCAGAAGGGGTCGGGACCCCCCAACTGACAGGTTTGACAGCAGTATGACAGCTTGACACATTCACGTGTACAAGAATGAACTAAATACAGTGGTGGTGCTGGGTAATGCAGGTGAAGAGAGACAGAGCAGATGAGCTGAGGGCGTGACCACTCATTTGGCATGGCACATGATTGTATTTCCACTGCAGAGCCTGTATTTACTGTTCTTCCACACCTCCAGGTTTACTACTTTGACATGTTTTCTTAATCCATATTTTTTTTGACATAGACAATGACAATCACTTTTTGTTGTTGCCTCCAAGATCAAGCACCATCATATCCAGAATGGCAAGGGAAGAGGCTTACTGTGCTCTCATGCGTGGTGTGCAGGAACTTGATTTCCGTGGACAATTTATTCCAAGCGACATGGTATTAACGGGATCGCACGCCTTTCCACTTGCCATGAACCCTCGTGGCCAAGTCTTGATGGCAGCCTCCAGCTATGGTCAAGGACGTATTGTGGTTCTGGGCCATGAGCAGCATCTTGCCTGTTTTCCTGGTGTTGTGGAGAATGCCCTGGCCTGGCTAATGCCTTCAGACAGAGCCACCGCAGGCCTCCACGAAAGCTGCAAATCTGTTATAAGTACTCTAAAATTGAATGCTAAAATTAAACCAGAAGTGTGCGCCTTCAGAAATGACCTCGGTGTCTACGTAACCGATGCATACAGCATAGGCCCAGATGCCAAGGATCTGGTGAATTTCCTCAAGGCAGGGGGTGGGTTGCTTGTTGCTGGCCAGGCTTGGAGTTGGGCGGAGGAGCACCCTCAGGAGAACACGCTGCTAGGCTTTCCTGGCAACAAAGTGTGCAGTGTGGCCGGAATCTATTTCTCAGAGCATCGTGGAGAGCTTGGCGTGTTCCCTGTGCCCCCTCAGATCCCTTCTAGCTGGTTAGCTGTGTCGTAAGTACTATGCAATTCATGTTACACATTGATCAATTGAACTAAGTGAGTTTGGGATCTACTTCATATACAATTTAGCAGTTCCATCCTTGACACATAGTGAATAAGAATAGATTTCATTTACCACCACTGTATAATGTTTGTATAGTTTTGCAATCTAATTTTGACATTATATGTACATTACACTGTAGTACATGCACTTTAGTGTGATTGTAATGTTATTAACAAATATATCAAATGACATCCTTCTTTCTTAAACGCAGGATTGCTCAAAATTTCAAGGACGACCTGGAGTTCCTGCTTAAAGGTGTATCAGAATTTGACATCCAGGGTGGGGCTATACCATCGGAGGTCCTTGTCCATGGGCCCTTAGCCTTCCCTATTGCCTCAACTCCTGATGGACAGGCATTTATTGCTGGAGCCTTTTATGGGCAAGGTCGGGTGATTGTGATCACCCATGAAGGCTATATGGGTCGTGAGTCTTTATCGCCTTTCCTGATCAATGCTGTAAAGTGGCTGGATGAGGGACGCAATGGCACTGTGGGCATTATGCCCCATCTTAACGGCGTCAACTCAATACTAAGCAAGTCTGGACTAAAATGTGAGATGGCAGGCTTACGCAATGATCTCAGTGTCTATGTTTGCACCTCATACAGCGATGCCCAGCGTGATGAAATCCAGGAATTTGTAGCTGAAGGTAAAGGTCTCCTGATTGGGGGCCATGCCTGGTATTGGGCCCAGTCCAACTATGGCCACAACGTAATGACTGAATATGCAGGCAACCGCATCCTCAATAAGATGGGCCTGAGCATCTTGGGGAACACGCTGAGCTCAGGGTTGTACAAGGCACCTGACCTAGAGCAGGTATGCTCAGAACTCTACCACTTCAGGGGCCTGTTGCAGCGGTTTATCAGTCACGTGACTCAGGGCGAAATGCTGACTAACCAGGAGGAGGGGTGTCTGAAGAAACTCGGGAATGACTGCGTTCAATATCTTAGCATGCGAAACCACGACTGTGGCATTTACACCTCTATGGTGTCAGCGCTCGTCGATGTTCTGAAGGAGGCAGGTGTTCCCCAGGTCTGCAACTCAAATCCCATCACCAGTGCCAAGGACCATCTGCTTCTCAACATCGGAACTGAGGTGTACAAGGTGTGCCCTGACCCCAATGCACTTGTACCCTACATTATCAAGGAGTGCCCAGCCT
This sequence comes from Denticeps clupeoides, assembly GCF_900700375.1. Classification (NCBI taxonomy): domain Eukaryota; kingdom Metazoa; phylum Chordata; class Actinopteri; order Clupeiformes; family Denticipitidae; genus Denticeps; species Denticeps clupeoides. The sequence continues at coordinate 13,977,237 of NC_041725.1, forward strand.
TGCCAACTGTTGCCAATGCCAGGATCTGCATCAGTGCCAACACCGCAGGTTAATCACTAGCCTCTTCATAATGAGCATAGCAGACACAGATGACCATATGGTGAATGTTTCTGTCCATTCTTCAAGGTGCTGAGGAATGGATTAGCACTGGACTGTATCTCTCCCCGGGAATGAGAACATATGTGGCGTTGCCACCACAAATTGTGGGGAAAGGTTGGAAGGTACCACATCTATTGTATTTACTTATTTTAAGTGTACGTGCACATGACTGGTGCATGACTGGACATTTTGTTCCTAGATTCAAATTGGCTGCCAAACTGACCACATTGGCCATTTAAATGAGCTAAAGCGAGCACCTGTGGTGCATGAGCGCTACCCTGTGGACAAAGAAATGGTTGAAGTTTGGAACCTATGGGGAGGACTCATCTACCTGATAGCACCGCCCACAACCCGCGTGGATGGGGTGGATATTGTGGTACAATCAGCTGTCCAAGCGCCATACTATAATTCTGGTAAACACATATATATAAATAAATGAAGGAACTGTAAAAATATCTTGTGCATTATGACCTGATTTTATCTTGGCCTTCAGGGAAGACCGGTGTACAGGAATGGGTGAGCAGCATCCGCAATGCACCTGCGCCCTGGGCTGAGTTGGAGTTTGAGAACATCATTATCACCGTTCAGTCTGAGGTGATCCGAGGTCTTGATCGACCAGATGAAGTGGCCAGGCTCTGGGACGACATCATGAGGGCGGTAGCTGACCTCGCCGCCATACCTGCCAAATTTCCACGCAAGGAGCGTTTTGTGGCTGATGTACAAATCTCTTATGGTATCCCTTTTCCCCCATTTTACTACAAACTCAAAATTATCTTGACAAATAATGTAATGTCAGCATGATCTAATTGTGACCTTTTTTCCTCTAAAGGCTTCATGCATGCTGGCTACCCAATCATGATGCAGTCCTGCTCTGCTCCAGGCCTGGTGGACCACGCTGGAATAAGAGCCACAGGACTTTGGGGGGCCATTCATGAGTTGGGTCACAACCAGCAGCGTGGTGTCTGGGAGTTTCCTCCTCACACCACAGAGTGCACGTGCAACCTGTGGTCTGTGTATGTGCACGAGACGGTTCTCGGGCTGGACCGGGCAAGAGCCCATGAGAATATGTCGCTCCAATACCGATCTGCTCGTGCCCAGCAGTACGCCATGGGAGGGCGAAGACTGGAACAGTGGGACATGTGGACGGCACTGGAGACATACATGCAGGTGCGGGAATCTACATTTTTAATTAAATCATTTTACTTGCTCATTTGATTACTGGAAGAACTGAGGCCTTTTAAGACTAATTCACACACATCTCTCTGTTTTAGCTCCAAGATCAGTTTGGCTGGGATGCCTTCAAGAAGGTATTTTCTACCTACCACCAAATGCAGGGTGTGCCCCAGGACAACAGTGGGAAGATGAATGTGTACGCGGAGACCTTCTCCAGAGTTGTCGGCAGAAACCTTGCTGGCTTCTTCAAGGCCTGGGGATGGCCCATCGATTCTGCAGTTGAGGGGAGGCTCTCCGATCTACCTGAATGGAGCGATCATCCCATGGCACAGTTTGCTTAAAGATCATTATCCATGTTATATTTTCATTTTCACACACATAATGTAAAGAAAGTCAAGTTTGTGTAATGTTTAGATTTTACAAACTGTATATCATACATTTGTTTTCAATAATAACTGGTGATTGCTTAATAAATTAAGAGGTGTAAGGCGTAAGTGGTGAATGTGTGATGACTTTAGCAATGGTTGTTATGTTAATTTTTTATATATATATTTTTGTTTGCTTATTTAATCTCTTTCTATTCATCCTCCTATTCTCCACTCCTTCTTTTCATCCCTCCATTGTCCTATTGAAGCCAGTTCATTTTACAGAGCAACAGGGGTTGCACTTTCAGCCTTCCAACCACCACACATTTCACCTATTCAACCAATGTAAACATTTAACGTCTTTCCCCTCATCCCCTCAACATGCATTTTTGTTTGCTGTTTCTTTGGTGAACATTAACCACTTAAAATGCAAATGTATTTTTCTTTTCATTATTATTTTGCAAAACAGTCTTTGCGTAATGTGATACCCGAATAAGCGTAGAATGACCCATCAGGACTAACACCTTGCACATGCTTCACTCCAAATCATACCCCAGAACAAGATTACACACAACAAGATAAATATTTCCCATGTGATTATTTATGCTAGTTAAACTGAAGGTTTCTTAATTAGTATAAGATTGGCCTCTAAATTCAACAAATGAAGCCTGGTCCCTATAAAAACAGTTTTATGTTTTATTTATTTCGTACTTATTATAAAGTCTGTAGAAACAACGATGTTATTTAGTTATGGCAGATCTCGCGATAGTACCGAACAAACAAGTTCGGGAAATAGTGTTCTCATCAAACACCGGCCCTCCTTTTAGAGTCCAGAATTCCTATATAAATCGATTATTAACATCTAGTCTGTTTTTTTTTATTTATTTAGGATAATTGTGTTTTAACGTTCAATAAGAACAGACAAAGAAATGATTATACGAACTGAATAACAAACACGACACTGTAAAGCATCTTAAATTGCACTTTGAAGTTTTTTTTTAGCGCACAACCTAAAATAACGAGGGAAAGGCACGTTTCCCCTCTCGCCTCCTCCCTCATGATGACGTTGTCGGAACGTTTTCCCGGCTTTGTGCGCGGCGTTAGCACTGGTGGTAGCATTAGCATTAGCAGACCGGGGCGCGATATGGACGCGGCGAGAACACAAGGTGTGTCGTGCGTGCAAAATTCCCGCTTTAATATCGCTTCGTCCTAGAGCGCCGACAGCGAACTCTTTTAGTTTCGTTTTTAACTTTGTCGTGTTTCTCGATCAGGTGTGTTTAGCCATCTGCATCTGCTGGAGAGGGGGGCCCTGGGATTAATCCCGCAGGAAGATCCGGCGCAGAATGACCGAGTGGACGACTTGAAGGCCGTCATCCACACCCTCCGTGCCCGGAGGGACGAGCTCAGAGTCCAGGCAGACAGAACCAGGGTACTCAGACGGAATGCTTTCTAAATAAACGCAGTCCACTTTTGTCAGACCGGGTGCAAGTTGGGTTGTTTTTTTCTTTCTGCAGGCGTCATGTACAAACGCTGCTAAAGCATTCCTCGAATATAAACTGTAAAACATAAAAAAAAAAACCACAACCAAGCACCCAAGCAATCAGCACAACGCCACTTTTGTCTGTTAGCCTGTTAGTATCCCCCCCCCCCTTTTTGTTAGGACACGAGTCGTGTCGAAACACATCAAAATTTGACCCGTTCAGAACTTCATATATTTTTTTTGTGTCCATAAAACGGTCACTTGCTGCCTAATGTATCCCGGCCGCTGCCAGACACCAATATTACAAAATAATCACTGTGCATTTTAATAACTTATCAATCACACCTTGTTGAGTGTTTATCTGGACAATATAATGCATAGTGAAAGTGATCACTTGTGACACACCAGAACACACACATTGAAATGTGGTCCCATCACCCCTGGTGAGCAGTGGGCAGCCATTAAAGGCAAACTTCCGATTACAGGTCCATTTCCTTACCCGGTTGCAATATCAGGATGATTAGAATATTTATATAATCCCATTTTTTCTTCAGGAGCTCCGACATAGCATCGACAAAGGAGATTTTTTGGATGAGGAAGATTACAGAACTGGTGAAAACTCTGAAATTAGAGCTGCCTTACTGACCGCTAAACAGACAGAGCTGAAAAAACTTTTGAAAGCTCACCACCTGATAGGTAACAACCCCTTTGCTTTTTCTTTTTTTTTTTTTTTTACCCCCTTTTATTGCTGTATTTATAATTCTTTCCTCTGATCTCAGGAGGCTATGACCTCATAGAGACTCAGCCAGGCAAGAGGTTCTGTGTTTCGCTGCACACGGCGTATGAAGGCACCTACTGCACCACTTACCACCTAGAGCTGGACTTGACTCGGACCGTGCAGGTCGTCCGCCATGACGTCCCTCCCAGTATGCCCCTGGACACCCTGGTGCAGCAGAACCTGCAGACCAACCTGCCTGCCTTTCTGCACAGCCTCAGCCTGCACCTTAATGCCCTGACGAGCCGGCAACAGCAGATCGTCCTGGTCAAGGTATCACTCCATTTTCAGCAGGGATGTACTGGCTCAAAGTAGCTTAAGATACGTGTGCCAAAATGTCCATTCTCAGTATAATTTTCTCTGAAAATCTTCTATGTTTGCAGGATCAAATTAAGTCAGTAGATGTACTGGAGAGTAATCAGCTGTGCTCTGTTTTGGTGCTGCTGTGCCGTGGGCCAAAACAACAGGATCCGGAGACCCTGGTCACGCTTCTGTACAGGGACCTCACATCTGAGCTCCCAACGCAGGTCACAGTCGAAAGTGAAGGTGATCTTCTTCCGGCTTTTTAAGACATAACATGTTATGGGCATTTATAAAATGTACGATTGATTAGTTCCGGAATCAGATTTTTTAAATTAAAAACATACAGATACCCTAGTAAGTAGTTTCACAAGCAAAGAAAACTGAGGTAAATGGAGGAGGAAAACTGTGGGCAGGGACATTGTGTGCAGTGTTGCCCAAAAATTGCTTGTCGAGAAAAGAAATTGAGGAACCCAGTTCTGTACCCAAACATGTTAAAATGTCCCCTGACATGAACATTTCAGTTTGTGAGATTATTTAACATTAATGTGAGTTCCCCTGGCCTGTCTATGGTCCTGCAGTGGCTAGACATAGCGATAGGTGTAAAGAGTTCAGAGAGTGGCAGCTCAGATGGTTGGACCGGGAAATTGTTTGTATTTGAAAGGTTACACGATGTCCTGTCCCCACCAAACATTGTAAAAGTGAAGTGATTGTCACATGTGATACACAGCAGCACAGCACACGGTGCACACAGTGAAATTTGTCCTCTGCATTTTACCCATCACCCTGAGTGAGCAGTGGGCAGCCATGACAGTCGCCCGGGGAGCCGTGTGTGGGGACGGTGCTTTGCTCAGTGGCACCTCAGTGGGACCTCAGTGGATCGGGATTTGAATCGGCAACCTTCAGATTACGGGGCCGCTTCCTTAACCGCTAGGCCACCGCTAGGCCACCACTGCCCCATTGTGGTTGATGAATGGTGTTGATGACGTCATTTCCGCAAATGCCCCCTCACTTCTATAGGCCGCTGTCCTCCTCATCCCGCCTCTCTCCTCCTCATTATCATTTAAAGCTACAGACATCCTGGGAAAATATCATTGTGGGACTCAAATTGCCTGTAATTCTGCACCACGGCTGAATTTCAGAAAGAGACTTCAAATACAGTATTAGGGGAACACTACGACTGATATAAAATTTAAAAAAATTGTCAGGGGACCTTGAAGTAGTCACAGCAAGTACTGTAAATAGTTACGCTGTTAATAGATATTTTATTTTATATTTATATATTTTGGTGCCTTTTTGGGCTGAAACACTATCTGGAAACGCTTTATTTTGCACATGTAACTTATGGATGTGAGGCGGGTTAAGTCATACAGAGTAATCGAGTAGGGTGAATGACCGCTGTCAATCATCACCATGGGCTCCTCCCTTTTTTAAGCAGTGAACTAAATTATTTCTGGCTGATGGAAATAATTACACATCTACAAAAAGCCTGGGGATGGGGTAGTGTGTTTGTCATGTTTAAGATACTTGTTCATTTCTGTAAGTTCAGTGCTATTTCTGATATGCCACAGCTGTGCCACTAACTCTTCACTTCGACTCTGCAGATGACGCTCTGCCAAACTCACCACAGTGGAAGAAAAGCAAGACTCTTTTACTGGACCAGCCTGTTCACAAAGCCCTCGAGATCATGAATAAGACAGGAGTAATTGCCTAACTGACCTGATGGCAGTGAGGACACTTCAGACACTCTAGATTCTTGAGTGCTTTTTGTAATGCAGACATTGTATGAAAGAGCTTATGCTTTGCAGATTTTCCTCTATTTTTCTACTTTCTTATTTTAATTGTGTTTTGTATGTTACAGTGTTCATAGATCAAATAAATGAATAAAGACTTATAGAATAATAATATTTTAATAATAAAATAGACGATTATGTACAACTATTGCATTAAGAGTTTGAGAAGAAGTCGACAAGTTGTGTGTGTGTTTTTTTTTCTTTCTTGGCTTGCATGTTTGTGTACACTACACAATCTGAATCTGATTGCTCACATGCAATCTTTGATTTAACCAATTATTATAGTCATGAGAGATGAGAGGCATGGCAGCAAAGGCAGTAGGTGACAGACCCACGTCGTCCTCCTTCATTCGGCTGCTCCTGTAGGGATCGCTGCTGATCGGCCAGTTTGGCTGTCTGTGCAACTGACCTGGCAAAAGTTTTACACCGGACGCAACCCTCCCCATTTACCTGGGCTTGGGACCTGCACCAATTAATACACTGTCACGTGCGTCCCCAGTGACTGGGCTTGACAAACGCAAATGCCATGTGTGGAAATAAGTCACGCTAGGCCACCCAAACAGCACAGTGTTAACGTACAATAAAATTACTAGCGTTAAACACGGCCATAGCTGACATTGATGAAGGGAGAGGACACTGTTCCTTTGCTGTGTAATGACATCATCAAACTTGTCAACTTGACTTTATTTATGGATAAGTCAATCTGAATTTGTTAATGCTCTTTGTACAACTTTGCATATATACATACATATATATATACATTTAAAAATATATATATACATATAAATACAGGCCAAAAGTTTGGATCTGGCCTCCAGAGTCACCGGACCTGAACCCAATTGAGGTGGTTTGGGGTGAGCTGGAGCGCAGAGTGAAGGCAAAGGGGTCAACAAGTGCTAAACACCTCTGGGAACTCCTTCAAGACTGTTGGAAAACCATTTCAGGTGACGACCTCCTGAAGCTCATCGAGAGAATGCCAAGAGTGTGCAAAGTAAAGCAGTAATCAGAGCAAAGAAACTAGAATATAAAACATGTTTTCAGTTATTTCACCTTTTTTTGTTAAGTACATAACTCCATATGTGTTCGTTCATAGTTTTGATGCCTTCAGTGAGAATCTAAATGGTCATGAAAATAAAGAAAACACATTGAATGAGAAGGTGTGTCCAAACCTTTCGCCTGTACTGTGTGTGTAAATATATATAGCACTATATATATATATATATACACACACACACACACACACACACACACACACACACAAATTACACAAACGTATGTGCTCAAATGAAAACATTGTCAATGTTCTGCAAAAAGGAGTGTATTTTCCTGCTCAGCCTCTCTCTCTGCATTTCTTTGAGCCGCTCCCTTTCCTCCCTGTTGAACTCCTGCTGATGGGCCAGCTCTCGCTGGCAGATGCTGTTGATGGAGGTGATTTCCCTCAGCCTCAGGAAGGATAGTAAACCCTGCTCCGCTGTGGGCGTGGCACCACGCAACGCTGGAGCTGAACGGGAAAAGTGTGGCCGGAGGGAAGGAGGGGCGGTTCCGCTTGGGGCTGACTTGATCCTCCTCGCAGATATTTCTCGCATCGCGTTGTTAACGGTGGCCACAGGCTGACACAGCCTCACATGGAGTATTCGCTGGTGCTCCTGCATTAATAATTGTCGTTCTTGATGCAGTAGTTGGAGGGTGAGTCTGTATTTGCTCTGGATGTGGCTGAGTTTATGCTTCAGGTGTACATCCTCAATGTGATTCATAATCCTGACGTCTATGTACTGCAAAGGCTTGGGCTTCCGATAGTTTGGTGGTTTGGCCATGATTGCTGCCCTGCAAAATGAACGAAAGGGAAGTCCAATCTAATGCGGCCTTTGCACAGTCTACCCTTGAAATATGAATATGAACATAATGCCAACAGGGGGCATTTAAACTGAATGTGCGGAGTTGTAATTGCTTTCTACTTAAAGCATTCACAGTGATCATATTTTGATTAAAGTATTAAATATTAAATGTAATAATGCTGAGACATTTTCAGTGGAATGTAATTAAACAATGGGAAAGTACCGCCAAATGAAATTAGGGAGTAAATGTCCCACCCACCCATAAGCTCATTTGCATGGACCTCCTACAGGACAAACTCAATTACATGGCATGCACAGCTTGATTATGGAAAAATAACTTTAAGCAATTGACTGTTTAATCATGGAGCATCATCGGCAAGTGACAAATTATTTCTTAAAGTAAAATGCAAAGTCAAGTACAATCGGTTTACCTGTCTAGAAGCCTCTTGTAATTGTATGCAGAGGCTGCTTGGCCAGCTTCTGCTGGCCTACTTGCCGTAGCTATGGGAATGAAAGACAGCAGGAGAGGCAACTGAATGGCTGCCATGTCAACCCTCCCTGTCCCCAGGCTGCACCTGAACAACCTCAACCGACCACACCCTGGCTAAGAAGCGAACATTTCCCATACTAGGCATGTGAACATAAATCTCCATAAATCACCTTTTTCTTTAAATGTCTATTTTTACATAGTAGGTCCCATGGTGTGAGATGTTCATGGTTGGTTGCAGAGAAGGTGCATTGTGTGTATTTTATTAGTTTTTTCTAATAATATAATTAAATATATAGCACACAGTATATATAGCACATGGTGACACAACAAAATGTGTCCTCTGCTTTTAACCACCACCATTGGTGAGCAGTGGGCAGCCATGACAAGCGACCCGCGGAGCACTATGTTAGGATGGCACTTTGTCCAGCAACCTTCTGATTACAAGCCTGCTTCCTTCACCACTAGGTCACCACTGCCCCATGATGTGATGCTCGGAGCTCCTATGGATGTTGGTCAATGAAATTTTCTTTCTCCGTTTGTGTTGTCCCCCTTGGATGGATGGCGCCCTTAGCATTTGCCTATGCTTCCTATACCACGGGCCGGCCCTGCTATTAATAATGTTATTTTATTAAACCCACCATATTGTCTGGACCTCGGTACACGGGCTCCCTCTAGTGGTGTACGTGGATACTGAGATCATTGATAAAATTCATATTCATTTTTGTGTGTTTAAATGCAGTGTATTTATTATTAATATCAGTTCATATATTCACTTGCTGTATGTCATTAAGGTATTATCGTCTTTTTAAAAAAAATCTGAACTTGGCACTGAGCGGCGCCTCTCTGATTGGTGGAACGTTGTGGGTGATGGGGCATTGTGGGTAATGTAGTACTCCACGTTTTAAATACAGTTCGTGTTTCACTTCGTCTGCAGGACAGGGACGTGCTCGACACTCGTTTGGCGATCCGTAAGTCCGCTTAGACTGGTTAAAGACGCACGTCCAATTATCAGAAATTGATAATTGAAATTGGTACGAAGTTTCTGCACTATGGAAAAGTTTTTTTTATGTGATGCTTACGTTTTGATTTATTTCGTCTGAAGAGACGGACAAGAGTTGTGTTAATGTCTAGGAGTCGATTTATTACATTTTTATAAATGGTAAGACATGTGGAGGTGGAACAATGTGCAAGCTTTAAATTTTTAATAATTGGTCTACACACTTTTGCTTGCGCTTTTTTTGTAAGTAAAACACGACCGGTATATGAAGCTATGGAATCGCATCAGAATTTATGGTAATTCTGGTTCTTTTAAATTGATTTTTTTTAATGTTGAAGTAAGGTGTAGATTGCATCGGCTCTGTTTGAATGATCATTGCAATCTGGGTGTGTACAGTGTGCGAGCATTGTGTCCAATCAAGATTCTTTTCCTGCGAGGATTTGAATTGTTGCAGATGTCGAGCCTTTAAACACAACCAGTTGTGACGATTTGGACATTCTTTTACGCAGGCTTGCAGTGATCTGTACTTGTTTCATAAATAAAATGAATTCAGTTTAATTACCCATATATGTGAACAGGATAAACGTGTAAATGGTTGAATTCCATTGTGTCTCCTTTTGAAAGATCACATTCCATCTCAAGTCAACCTCTTAGCATCAGATTCCTGCCTTTGCTGAGGTTATCTGCTTGGGGGCCTTTGGCAGGCTCAGACAAAACCTCTGAGCCCCTGCGTGCAAGTACAGTGTTAGGCACACAAAATGTCCACGTTCTTGGAAAATGATTCAGATTTGTTAAAGAAGCAATAGTTTCAATAGTGCAAGAATTTAATATTATGATTTATGGCATGTTTTGTATTATGTGCAATATTTAAATGTATTAATGAGCAATATTCCTTTCAGATATAATTGCTTAATTCTTTAAAAACTGGGATTAACAACAATTGGGAAGTACTCACAACATTCAGTACTTTGGGAATTGAGAACTTGGAAACGGGGAGTAGGAAAGGCAGACACATGATGGTGAGGGAGACCTACCTGGAAGGGTCCCCTGACATGAACATTATTTTGCTTTTATATAGGTCTTAGTGTCCATTAATATTATATCTGAAGTGTGTAAGTGTGTGTAGATTTAAATGCTAATGGGAGAAAAGCGGCCTATAGACATGAGGGGGAATTCGCAGAAATTACATCATGAACACCATTCACCAACAACAATGTCTGACGCAGACAGGTCGTGTAACCTTATGAGAACATAAGGGGAGAAATTCCAGATCCAGAATGAATCAGAATGCCCAAAGCACTCTTTACACCTACCCCCATTTCTAGCCACTGAAGGACCATAGACAGGTTAGGGGAACTCGTATTAATGTTAAATAATCTCACAAAGTGTATTTTTTCCTGATAGGGAATCTTTAACACGGACATTGGGGAACACCGACAAGTTCTGATGTTTACTGGGGGACACTGACAGCTAGGGTGACCATACGTCCTATTTTACCCAGACATGTCCTCTTTTTGAGACCTTGAAATTGCATCCAGCCAGGTTTTTAGAATTGTCCAGGTTATTGAGCTGCTTAATCATTTGTCAAATCATGGCCATCCCTACATGCCCCCTTGTATGAGTTGCAATCCACTTACGCTATTGGAAGTAACTAACTGTTAGTGTGGAAGTAACTAACTTCTGTATGCTCTTTGCTCTCCGCCATTTTCTCAGCCATATTGGTGCCAATAGGTGTTGTTTCCTGCATTTGACCAGCATTTGACCAGTACAACTTCATCAGCCATCATGGGAAAAGAAGAGGACTACAGAGCTCTTTTGAGTGGCCTGCAGAAACTGGACTTTCGTGGACCATATACACCAAGTGCCTTGACATTGACTGGTTCCCATGCTTTCCCATTGGCCATGAATGCTAAAGATCAGGTGTTGATGGCCGCTTCAAGATATGGTCATGGCCGCATTGTGGTTCTGGGACATGAGAAATGCCTTGAAGAGTTTCCTGATATGGTTAGGAATGCTGTGAATTGGCTTAAGTCCTCAAATAGCAGAAGCAAGGTGGGCATCAACATGAGCTGCAACGTCGTTGTGAAAAACCTTCAGTCTGCCAGCATTCAGGCAGAGGTGTGTGCTTTCAGGGATGAGCTTGGCGTCTATGTTACAGATGCATATAGTGTGGACCCACACACCAAGGACTTGGTGAGCTTCCTCAAAGATGGAGGTGGATTGCTTGTTGTGGGACAGGCTTGGTGGTGGGCAAAACAAAACCCAGAGAAGAACCTCCTCCTTGAATTTCCTGGTAACAAGGTCTGCAATGTGGCTGGAATCTACTTCTCGGAACATTATGGAGAACTTGGAACAATTCCTGTCCCACCTCAGATCCCTTCCAGCTGGTTAGCTGTGTCGTAAGTATTTTATTAGCGTATATGTCTCTTAGAGCAATTAAGTGAAGTGACCGGCAACCTTCTGATTATGAGGCCGCTTACTTAACCACTAGGCCACCACTGCCTTAATAGCAGTTTATACTAAGATAGTAAAAAAAACTTATTAAAGTGCCTTTGCAATCATGCTAAATATTTGCTATGTAATTCTGTATGGTATTATCTGTCTAACCCTAGAACAGCCATAATGGAAAAAGAGGTGGACTACAGAGCTCTTTTGAGTGGACTACAGAAACTGGACTTTCGTGGACCATATACACCAAGTGCCTTGACATTGACTGGTTCCCATGCTTTCCCATTGGCCATGAATGCTAAAGGTCAAGTGCTGATGGCTGCTTCAAGATATGGTCATGGCCGCATTGTGGTTCTGGGACATGAGAAATGCCTTGAAGAGTTTCCTGATATGGTTAGGAATGCTGTGAATTGGCTGAAGTCCTCAAATAGCAGAAGCAAGGTGGGCATCAACATGAGCTGCAACGTCGTTGTGAAAAACCTTCAGTCTGCCAGCCATCAGGCAGAGGTGTGTGCTTTCAGGGATGAGCTTGGCGTCTATGTTACAGATGCATATAGTGTGGGCTCGTACACCAGGGAATTGGTGAGCTTCCTCAAAGATGGAGGTGGGTTGCTTGTTGTGGGACAAGCTTGGTGGTGGGCGACTCAAAACCAAGAGAAGAACCTCCTTGTTGATTTTCCTGGGAACAAGGTGTGCAGTGTGGCTGGAATCTACCTCTCAGAGCACTGTGGAGAACTCGGAACAATTCCTGTGCCACCTCAGATCCCTTCAAGCTGGTTAGCTGTGTCGTAAGTATTTTTTCAGTGTATATGTCACATATTTTTTTAAAACAGCCCATTTTAAGGTCCTTTGCAATCATACAACATATTTACCTATGTAATTCTTAATAGTAGTATCTGTCTAACCCTAGAACAGGAAAAAATTTCAAAGAAGACCTCGAAACCCTTCTGTCAGGAGTATCTGAATTTGACACAGGAGATTTGGTCGCATCTCAAGTGCTGGTGCATGGACCCTTGTCATTTCCTATTGGTACAACCCCTGATGACAGAGTCTTCATTGCAGGAGCAGTCTATGGGCAAGGCCGGGTGATTGTCCTATCCCATGACAGGTTCCTTGGTTGTGAATCAATGGCCTCTTTCCTTATCAATGCCATTCGTTGGCTGGATGATGGCCGCAGTGGACTTGTAGGCATTGGAGCTCATCTGGACAAAGCCCACAAGCTTCTGAGCAACTCAAAATTAACATGCCAGATGACCGGCTTTAGGAAGGACCTCAGCGTCTATGTCTGCACCTCATATAATGATGCCCAGCATAATGAAATCCTGGAGTTTGTTGCTGAAGGTAAAGGTCTTCTTATTGGAGGTCACGCTTGGCACTGGGTCCGAGTCAATCTCGGGGGCAATGTAATGACCGAATATCCAGGCAACCGCTTACTCAATAAGATGGGACTGAGCATCTTGGGCAACTTCCTGAGTTCAGGGTTGTACAAGGCACCTGACATAAAGCAAGTAAGCTCCGAATCATACCACTTCAGGGGCCTGCTTCGGAGTATTGCCAGCAATGTTCTTCAGGGCAAAAGCTTGACAGAGCAGGACGAACGTTGCTTGAAGAAACTTTCCACTGAGTGCTTTCAGTATTTGGCCATGCAACCACATGAATGTGCCACATACTCCTCAGTGGTGGCATTGCTTACCAGTATCGTGAAGGAGGCAGGTATTCCACAGGTATCCCCAACAAACCCTATCAAGAGTGACAAAGAGAGGTTTATGCTCTGTGTTGGAGCCGGTCTGTACAAGAACAGCTCGGACCCTGAAGCCCTTCTGCCCTGTATCATCAAAGAGCATCCTGCCTTGCCCACTGTTGCCAATGCCAGCATCTATATCAATGTGAACATAGCAGGTCAGTCACAAATGTTAATGACACAAATTCCTTGGAATTCTTCTTAAGTCCAGACTTAAGATTTTTTGTCTGGTTGTACTATGAAAAGATAGGGGTTTTGTCCTTTGCAAAGTTGCTTTATACTTTTATTCAGGGTGGGCCATTTATATGGACACACCTTAATAAAATGGGAATGGTTGGTGTCACATGATTCCATCATGTGACTGGGAGTAACACGGAAACGAGGTAACGTGACTCCTATAAATAGGCTAGAGAGCAGTCATTGAATGACGCACGTCATTAGACTCGGCCCCGAAATCCTCAACCCAAGTAAGACCGTACCTGTTCTCCTGATTCCTGAACTCCTTCCTGTCGCCCTGTTCTGCCCTGTCTTGTGTCTGAAAATGCGAACATCAGCGTGGTGTTGCGGCTCGCGCCGTCCGAGTTCGCAGATTAACACGGAGGAACTTACCTAACACGTCTCTCTCGTTCTGATCCCGGTTCGTGTGACAGTTGGTGACAATGAACATATTTTATAAGTGGTCAGAAACTTGACGTTAATATCACCAACCATTCCCATTTTATTAAGGTGTATCCATATAAATGGCCCACCCTGTACTTTTAAGTATGTTTTAGAGCATTTGCTTTTTACTTGAGGTCAGAGAATACTTCAACTTTTCCTAAACATGTGTATCTATACTTGTACTTGACTAAAGAATGTGTGTACTTTTGGCACCTCTGCTTATTGGAAATATGAATTTATAAGCATAACCTTGAAATTCAATTGCAGATGAGGTGCAGTGGATCAGTACTGGTCTGTACCTCTCTCCTGGAATGAAAACACAAATGACCATGCCTACACAGATTGTTGGGAAAGGCTGGGCGGTATTGAAATCATTTGGCATTCTACAATTTCAAATATGGATTAAAATGAAAAAAGGACATCATTGACCCTTCCCAATTATGCAGATTCAGATTGGCTGCCAGACAGATGACATTGGTGGTGCAGATGTTCTGAAAAGGGCACCTGTGGTGCATGAGCTGTTCCCTGTGGAAAAGGAAAGGATTCAAGTCTGGAACCTCTGGGGAGGACTCATCTACCTGGTAGCCCCACCCAATAGCAGAGAAGAGGGGCTGAAGCTGGTAGTGCAAACAGCGGTCCGAGCTCCATATTTTCAATCAGGCAAGTATACAGCATGCACACAGTGATTGACTGGCACGATGCTCAAGAACTCTGTTTTAAGATTTAAAATTTAAATGTGTTGAGGTTAAGCATATTTAGATCACTTCATCATGTTCCTCAGGGAAGACCGGTGTACAGGAATGGGTGAGCAGCATCCGCAGTGCACCTGCCCCCTGGGCAGAGCTGGAGTTTGAGAACATCATTATGACCATACAGTCTGAGGGGATCAGAGGTCTGGAACGACCAGATGAAGTGGCCAGGCTCTGGGACGACATCATGAGGGCGGTAGCTGACCTCGCCGCCATACCTGCCAAATTTCCACGCAAGGAGCGTTTTGTGGCAGATGTACAGATAACTGCTGGTCAGTTTTATGTTTGTTTAAAAAAAATAAATGTACTAAATACCAGCATAGAACAAAACTGAACACACAGGGCTATGAAATATCACACATGAGGTTATGAAATAAACAAAAAAATAGCACACTAAGCAAAAACATTTGCATGCTGCGATGGCCGGATTTCACACTCTTTGCCTCTCTCAACCAATTTAAGTAAGACAACAGGGATGGGTTCCAACAGTTCTTTCTTACCATTCACTCATGTTAAGCGCCTTTTGATGATGACAAAGCAGTTCTGAAGGTAAAAAGAGGTGACTCTGCATTGCATCGGAGTGTTAAAAATTGCCTTAATCTTAGTCTTCATGACGTCACAGAATAGGTGCATTTAAACTTTTGACTATTAGAGAACATAGTCTCTGTAGTAATGCAAGTGGTGCTCATTTTTTAGAAGCGTTAAATCAAATTAAAACCAATTGAAGGAGTTTCCAAAATTCAATTTCTGCGTGATTTTGATCATATCGATAATGCAACCTTTTGGAAGTCAGTTTCTGTAAGAGAGTATAAGAAATGTCTGAATAAGCCCTGATTGTTAAATAATTTTTTTCTAAAGGCTTTATGCATTCTGGCTATCCAATCATGATGCTCTCCCAGTCGGGTGAGGAGCTTCTGAACCCAGAAGAAATAAGGAAGAAAGGGGTATGGGGCCAAATGCATGAGCTGGGCCACAACCAGCAACGTGATGTTTGGGAGTTCAAACCTCACACTACAGAGTGCACGTGCAACCTGTGGGCATTGTATGTGCATGACAAGGTGATCAAGCTGGACCGGACAAAAGCTCACGAGGAAATGAAACCTGAAAACCGCAACAAACATATCCAGGAGTACGTCAAAGGAGGGCGGCAGCTGGGCAAGTGGACTAAATGGACTGCTTTGGAAACATTCCTTCAGGTTGGTATCAGGCAAGAACATCTGTAGATTTTTAATGATTGATCCATCAATCCATTCATGTCCTGCTGTAGAAATGTCTATATATTACTGATTACTTACTTCTGTTTTTAACTTGGTTCGTTTTCACATTGGCTACAAATTTTTTTTTTCATTTGAAATTAATCAAATATATCTTGCGTCAAGCTCCAAGCAAAGTTTGGGTGGAGTGCCTTCAAGAAGGTCTTTGCTGCCTATCATCACATGAGCAACGTGCCTAGAGACAACCAAGGCAAGATGAACAAGTATGCTGAGACATTTTCCACCGTGGTAAACAGGAACCTTGCTCCCTTTTTTAAGGCCTGGGGCTGGCCAATAGAGTCTGCTGTTGAGAAGAAACTTTCAAGTTTGCCTGAGTGGAGCGACCATCCCATGGCTCAATATGCCTGAGAAAGGAAACTGCGTGGTAGCATTAGCCTGGGGAACTGAGAATTCAACATAACAGCATCCCAGGACATTCTATAGCCTATGTATTTGTATCTCTTTGAAATGTATATGGTAGGGTATCTAGTTTATATGTACAGTACCAGTCAAATGTGTGGACACACCTACTCATTTATGTTTTGTTTTTTTTACAATATAGAACAAAACAGAAGATGCTGGGCCATGAAATTAAACACATGAGGTTACGTAATAAACAAAAAAGAAAACAAGGCAAAAAGTTTAACCTTTACGTCTCCAAAGCAGGGAGCTTTTGCTGTGATATCACCAGATATGTGATATCTTCTCTCTACCAGTCAGAAAACGGGGATGGTTTTCCAACAGCCCTGAAGGTTAATGATGATTAATTTCTTATCATTCACTCATGTTAATGAAGATAATGAGTGAATGAATACAGGCAGTGGTGGCCTAGCAGGTAAGGAAAGAGATCTGTATGGTTGATCAGGTGGTTGACGGTTTGAATACTGAGCCTAGGTACCACTGAGCAAAGCACCATCCCATTTAATATTTACGGAATTTATCAGACGCCCTTATCCAGAGCAACTTACAATCAGTAGGTTCAGGGACAATCCCCCTGGACACACTTAAGTGTCTTGTTCAGGGACACAATGGTAGTAAGCAGAATTTGAACCTGGGTCTTCTGGTTCATAGGTGAGTGTGTTACCCACTACTACCACCCCACACACTGCTACCTGGGCACCTGTGATGGCAACCCACTGCTCAACAAGCAGAGGACACATTTTGTTGTGTCAGCTTGTGCTGTGCTGCAGTGTTTCACATTGACAATCACTTCACTTTCACATTTCATCTTAAGAAGTGGCTTTTGGTGATGACAATGAACAAAGCAGTAACAAAGGTAAAAAGAGTAAACTCTGAAAATACAGATTCATCAAAAATACTTCACTTCTTTTGCTACAAAAATACTAAATATGCTTTTTACATTGGATTTTTTTAAATGCCTCCATCTTAGTCTCCCACAAAGTAGGTGTGTCCAAACGTTTTACTGGTAATGTATGACACACAAGTATATGTATTCATTTTTCATATTTTGTTTGATTTTTTCAGTATTTTATGAGCGGAATTGTTGTATTTTCGACCAAGTATACAATTACAAGTAATTGAAGTTACTTCCCTACGTTGGATAAGGAACTGATGTCCCTATCACTGCTGTGAACACACATACATAGTAATGTCCAAAGGATGCATTACTATATTTTATAATTTACAACATATCCATGTAAAAGGATATTTCCAGGTTCAGACTGAAAGTAAACTTGAAAGGAAATGTTTTCTATTTTTAAGTGATTACAAGCAATTTTTACCAATTTTTTACTAAATCCAACCTTAGTAAATGGTTGTGTGAAACCACAAAAACTAAATATTTTTGCGATATCAAATATAATTGGAGAACTGTGACTTGCAATTTTTTTAATGAACTAAACTGATAACTTTTTAGAAAACGCGCAGTGTGGCAGTTTATTTTAGTTCTTTTGTTATTTGTAATTGACTGTTTTTGTAATTTACTTCAATAGCTGGGTTTCAGTGACATGGTTATAATCACCTGTCCATCATGAAATATAGTGCTGATATAGCGATGGGGCCACAGTTTAGAGATCATTGCTCCTATATATTACTTATATGGCTAACCAAGTATACATAATCACACAGGAGTGGTCTTACAAAAAAAGTCTTACAAAAAAAATATAACAATATATATAAATTGTCTATGCAACAACAACTGGAATGCCAGATATATATCTCAGTGTGTTTATCAATTTTACAATGTTTACATTTTTATACTCACATAGTGTGTAACATACTAAATGTGAAAACAGTGATATATGAGACGAATTTATGCATTGTTATTCAGGAACTCATCACACCACATACTGACCTGCTATTTGTGGAAAAGAAAACCAAACCAACCAACCTTGTAACAGATTCAAATGGTTTTATACATTTTGTACCGACTTGTTACATTTACACTCCTCAATGGCATCTTGTTAAACTTAATCTTTTGTCCTGATCCATGACACTCAAAATCTGTAGTCAGTTTCACTACTGATTAAAGGTTGTGCACAGTACAGTACATTATACTGTCTCTTTGGGAATTGTTTCAACAATAAAGTTATTCCTCTATTTATTGTTTAATTAATTATCATTTTATTATAATTAACAAATCAAAACTTTTATAATCTGGCAACTGTTAAATTTGGCTATTTTTGCCCCTCTAAGCTTGGCACTGTGCACGGAACAAGTCACCTACTGGTGCATCAGAGTACTGCTGCAGGAAGCCCTGCAGCTCATCCAGGGTGCGTTCCTGCACCACGTTTTGCTCCGAGTTGAGGGCAGTTGCACCACCACTGAGGACAGGTCGTCCATTATGGTCCATGCAACAGTAGGCATTCCAAATGAATTCCGGAATGTTGACGCGCCTGACGTTGTTTTTGACGATCCAGTTGTTGGCAGAGGGGATTGCGCCCACCAGCACATGCGCCTTCCAGCACCGTGAGCGGAATGTGTTGGTGAGCTTCATCTCGTAGTCTTTCCAGGCATTCTGGTTTAGTTTGGGGTTTTGGGGCACCACGTTGGTGAGGGTAAAAGTGGAATTTCGACCAGGAACTGCAAAAAGAGACAGTTTCATTACCGATCCTATTCCCCTGGTCCATATCATATGAGTTCAGTTTCTTATTCTAAGAAACATGACTATATGGAAAATTTCATAATTTGCTATATTGAGAAGCTGCATAACAAATAATTGTGTCACAGCCACAATTCCACCGTGGGGACCATGGCACACGGCTACCTACTGGCCTACAGCCACCATGAAGCAAATGCAGCCGAGGGCGGCGTTCACTATAAACATCCGGTCGCCACTTTTAGCAATCTGATATGCTTGTTACATCCCAGTTTTTTTTTTTTGAGACAGTGCAGCATCTTAGTAAAGCAAATACTAGAATTTACCAAAGATTGGTGATATTCTAGCAAGAACGAAAAAATACAAGCATTTCTACATTTGACCTATTCATTATTTTTAAAAACGTTTGTTTACAACATCTGTCTAACAATCAGTTTTCAGCATTCACCGAACGAAAGCTGAATCACTAAGCCAATTACTACAAAAGCAGCAGAAGAGCATTAGAGCCAAGTGGGCCCTACCAGCGTGATGACCATTGGGGTTGAGGTGACCTCGATCAAACCCGGAGTTTGTGTAGTCCTCATTCAGAGCCTGCCTCTCCCCAAGGTAGATGTCCGGATTGTCCTGTCCCAGCCAGTACCCGTCTCTCATCTCTCCCTGCCATGAAGGGTCGACCAGCTGAAACAGAATGTTGAGGAGAAGGTGGATGCTGTGGGTGAATTAAATCGGGTGAGTGAAATAACTAAACCTTCCAACCTCATCCTTTACTTCCCCCTTCTAAAGTCTGGAGGGTGTGGCTGATCACCAGCCACACCCTCCACTCTTCCAACGCACATGGTCTCCACAACCAAGATGTTCTTCAAAACTCACTTGCTGAAAAGCAACCTAGGGAACCAAGTCTCAAAAGCATTTCCAGTAAGTGCTTTATTAATAATTTATCAAACACTGATGCTCAGGTTGCAGAGAAGACCAGCCACTGCTGAGGTGAGATACTTTTTAGGCTTACACCCACAGATTCAGTGTGAAGCCAGTGTGTAGCAGCTCTCCTTGTGCACTAGACAGGCTGCAATGCATGTCAAATGATGAATAATACAGTTGGTGACTGGTTTATAGCAGAGATTTCAGACAATGGTGATCCAGTATAAAGTGCACTACATCCCGACACGTCAGGATTATCTTAAGATAGAAGTCACGATCGACTCAAAATTACGGCTCCTTACCTAAATGATCATTAGACTGGCTTAAGTTATCTAGTTTTGTGGAACATCCTCCGAATCATCTCCTCTGTATAAGGATAATGGTTGGGAAGGACCAGGGTTGGGAAACACTGTTCTAGACTAACCTTGCTCATGGCTCCTTCGGTACTTTCCTCACATATTCTTAAATTATATTGACAAGATCAGAAAACTTTTATACAGGCATGCAGGTTACTTTTAATTAAGAGTCGGCAGTCTGTAACTTTTTAAGGCAACTTTTCCCACGCAAGGTTCACCTTGCATGTGTTTGTGTGGTTCAGTATCTAGGAGGCAAGTTTCCTGAACTCACCTGAGGCTCCACAAACCACCGTTTCTCCCGGCCACCCCCATTGCTGGGCTCAAAGACGTAGGCCGAGTAGACGGCAATGCGGTGGGAAGCATCGTAAAGCGTGGCAAAGTGGTACTGGTTCTGGAAACGCTGGCAGATGCGGACAGTGTCACGACTTGCCTGGACCCAGTCGGGCACGTTGCCCTTGTAAAAAAAGTCCAGGCACTCTGGGATGTCGTGGAAGTTTGTCACTACGTCACTGGCGACGAGGAGCAGGGAGGCGGCGGCGACGCAGAGGGAAAAGAGGCTCTGCATTATTCAGAGACACTATTTCTTCTCATCCGAGAAAATGCTGGAGCTCTGGCTGTGTGACCAGTCACCTACATCTGACAGTAGCCCAAGCAGACCTTGAGGCTTTATACCCTCTCTCTCCCTCCCTCCCTCTCTCTCTCGCTCTTTCATCTCTATCTTTCACTTGGGAAGGTCACCTGCCAGGTAGAGGCCAAACAGACCCTCACAAAGCAAGTGTCTGTAAATAGAGAATTTTTGGAATCTAATCTGTCCTGCAGTCAGTCAGCGGCATTAAGGCTGATTATGTTCTTTCGGTCCACACACACCTCACACACCCATTCTCAGATGTCTGCTTTAAATGAATCAGTTGTATTTAATTAAGCAAGTCACACTTCTGCAAGATTGCTTTAAAACAGCTATGCTTCTGCATTCTGTGTGCAGATTGGGTTCCTGAATACCTGTGGTTTGCCTGATGTTGCCTCAAATCTAGTTTTTAGACAGACATATACATAAAGAAGAACTTTTATTACAAATAGCAAATTTAATTGAGCCACATTTCGCTATTGCAATTGGAAAGATATTATTAACTCTGTACCAAATTACACAGAGTCCTTTGGTGGCAGAGTGGGGTCAGAACGAGTGAAACCACATTCTTTGGAGAAGCATTCACGAGGCTAGAGTTAAGAATGTCTTTTCTTTATAAAGAGAACACACTGTGAAATTGATACCCATAGTGCCCTTGTACCCAAGAACCCAGTACCCATGGGAATGCAGATACATTTCTGTCTGAAGGCCACCAGAAAGACTTTAAGCATTAAAAAAAAAAACTTTTAGCATAAGCCACCCTGAGCAGAATGGCCAGAGTGCAGTGTCCTTCCACAGTTGGTTCATATGTTATCTTCCCAGGAGTCACAGCCAAGGGAAAAGCACAGGTGCAGATTTTGTCCTTAACTTTTTAAGGTTGAGTGGGGTCATAATAAACAGGCCTGACATGAGGTCACAAAATGTTTCCACATTGCACCTATCTTAATAAGGAAGACTAAGCGATGATAAGAGGGGAAAAAAAGGAGGGGAAGAAAAAATATTTTTAATTTACATTATTTTAATAGACTGTATTTGAATGTATTTACAATTATGTATCTTTTTGTTGTGTTAATGTTATTTTGGATATCTCCTGAGATTCCGAGCAGATATTTAGCAAACATTTATGGCCACTAGATGGCAGAATTATATAAAGATGGGACTTGGAACCAACAAAACGTGTCCAGACTTAAACAAGTGGACTTTCCCTAACACAAATAAACTCAGAAGGATTTTGAGTTTTTATTAGCCTTTTTTTTTATCTTCTTCATTATACAAAGGCCTGCTGTCCCATGAAACAATGTGAGACAAAAACTGTACATTTGAAAATATGTCTAACGTGAGCTGGCTTATACTCCTCCTTAATATCCACTATTTGATGCTCACTGAATTTCCAATGTGTTAAATGTTTTAATACGAAACACAACATTTTGGGTAAAAATGAAGCAGCCTCAATGTGGAGGAGAGTGGGGCAGGACTGCTTTACTATATGTGGGCCATTCATAAAGAATTCAGTGAATTCAAAGAAATGTTTATAGCAGGGAGTCACGACGTCTGTCTCCAATCTAATACTCGCACAGATGAACAAAAATGGCTGCAAGACTTTTCTGAAGCATAAAAGCTAATCTGTTTAGAATGGTCTCGAATGGTCTCTTCGGTGCAGCTCTGCAAGTGGTTAATGGCGCATTTGCTGGGCCACTTCAGAAACCTTATAGAAGCTCAAAACAGACCGTTGTGGACATAGTGAGGACATAGTTATTTTTATGGCCAGGGACCAAAGTCTTGAAGGAGAACACACACCACAATTAGGAAAGATCAAGGTATCATCATGCAGATTCGATGGACAGGAACGTAGAAATGACATGAACCGGGGAGTCAAGCAGGGCCACCAGATCTTGGGCTGTGACAGGATACTTTTTTTTTTTTTTTGTGCTCATGCATTCTCTATTTTCTTTGTTTTCATGTCTACTGTCAGCCTGGACTGGCAGCAGAGCCCTCTATAATGCACTGGATGTTCACTGAAGCCATTTCAATGACAGGACAAGAATGAAAAATGCATAGCCCCGGTGCAAAAAAACCTGGCACCTGTGTCCATGTGTGGCACACACTCTTGCCGAAATGGTGGTCTGGTTTATAACAGATGGACCTATTAGCTGAGCTCTGTTTGCAGCGTTTAAACTAAAGGTTCTGATCCACGAAAAATATACTAGAAGACGCTCGTCAGTGGTAAATATTCTCTTGCAAAAGAGAATGAAAAATACAGATGAATACAGTTGGTGCTCTTGCAGGAACGTAATGGTCTTTATTGTTGTAGGCCCTCAGCATCCAGCGGAATGGAAATAAATCGGCCTGTCAGGAGTCCACAAGTTAATGAGCTTTGATGCTGCTCTGCTTACCCTTCGATACATTGGAATGCAGTGATTGGGCCCCTGTTTCAACATGGGTCATTTTTTACCTTTTTTTTACACACAGGCCTCTCCTCAGATTCTGCCATGCAGAGTGAAAACCAGGGATGTGATGTGTTGCATACGTGGAACGGTCAAGAACATCTGAAGACAAAAGGTCCAGTGTTACAGGGAAGCCAGTGGGGCATCTAAAAAAAAAAAAAAAGGACAGCCCCAGCCCCAAACACAGACACATACACAACCTCCTCTGCAAGCCCCCCCCCCCCCCCCCCCAATCCAAATGCTAACCATGCCTTTAAAGTCAATACCTTTCAGATTTATTCATACATTTCCAATATATTTATGCATGAGCCCCCCCCCTTCCAGCCCCCTTCCCTACATACACCCCATCCCATTACTGTAATCCATCACAGCGGCATCATCCGCCATGCAAGCAGCCACAGAGTTACCATGGCAACCACCCCGGGCCCTGGATCTGTGCAAGCCAGCTCCTATTGGCTGGCAGGCACAGGCAGTCTGAGCCTGTCTGGTAGATGTGGTAATTGGCTTGGAGTCTCCAATCACACCGACCACCTCCCCCAGCACCCCACCACACCCCAACCATACACACAAACGCACACAACCAAACACACAATCGCACAACGGCACTCGCACAACACCATCTAAAGTGTGCAGTAAAAGCATTTCGAGTCTGGGTCTGTACTAATGAAGGATTTTTAGGAACAATGGTTGTGTAGATAGGGCACGGGAGTGAAGACTTGTGGAAATCTGCGAAAAGGGCTGGAAGAATCCAGGGTTGTTGTGAATTCTGCTCGCTGCCAAAATAAGAGTAAACAAAAGCACAAAGACAGGAGAATGGATGTGCCTGGATGGCTACGCCTGGTTACGTTTCCCAGGCACGACTGCATGTCATGTCACTTCCTTAGTCAAAAGAGGACAATCGAAGCAGCAGTTGCTGTGCCGAGCGCATACGTGCGTACATATATGTGTAGCACGTCTCATTTACAACAACAAAACACATCCATATGTCTTACACATGTACACATACAGTGTATGGTTGCTTTTTTTTTTTTTTACTGAGCCTAAAATGTCCCGTTCCATTCACTGTTAGGACACATTTGCTCACCACTAAGGTATGAATGCAAGGGACTCACCACCATTAAATTACATCCATGAATACAGGTGATGTGTTTTAAGGGGCTATATAGCAAATTTAAAAATATGTAGTTTGTAAAACCCACATTTAAAGTACATTTTCACAAATATAGTTCAGTAACAAATATAGTGCAATGTAGTGATACATGGCATACAGATTAATTATCGGTAAGGAATGACATTGTTTTTGCAATGAGCCAACTGCTTTTTAATGGATTCATGTCCAAGTAACAACGAGCACAGGGATCACAACAGGCCGTGCTTGAGATTTACAACTTTTTATTTTCTTTTTTTTCCAAAATGAAGGTAAAATGCGACAGGAAAAAATTAAATAAAAAGGCGTGGCCTCTGGAAAGCTGATGTGTTTACATTAAAGACAGTTACACATCTGTAGCATTCTTTCTGAGCATTCTTTTTTTTTTTATGTATAAAAAAATCTAAGGGAATTTGGAATCCCCCGTGGCTTGAACAATTCCATGATTTATTTTTTTCTTCGTCTTCAATGGACAGAATGTAACAAGAGAGGACACTCTGCAAGCAAAGATCACGGCACGATAATAAACAAGAAGATCACACCCTGCTTCCGCCCATGACCAAACAGACCGTCCCACCAACACAGAGTAGAAGGAACTGGGCGGAGACTATGGCACAGGAGTGACAGAGGTGAGACTGAGGCGAACTCAAGTGGTGGATCTTTGGAATCCGGCCGACATCAGCTACTCAGATCAGATCAGCTCCACGCTTCCATCACGTCCCAACAAAGAACGAAGCAGGGCTTCACCCTCCAGTCGACGCGTGAGTGACCCGACCTTCGGAGAATAGGCATTGGTGCATTGTTTGGCCCTGTTTATAGGTCAGGCCAGGCCCTGCTTCCTGCTCTCCTCTATAGGCCACCACTCGTTCACTGTTTCTCCAGGGAGCAGAACATTCTTCATACATTATGATTGTTTAGCCTAAAGTATGCCATATTTGTTTATTTTTTAATAAATCAAGATTTAATTACACAAACAAAATCATTAGAATAATAAAATAAATTATTGTCACTCAAAGGTTGTGCAAAATGCAAAGAATCAAAAAAAAAAAAAACACATAGTAAATGATAATGCTGGGCTCTCTGAATATGTGTTGTATCAAAATATGAAATCAAAGTGGATTTCTGCTTACTAATATTTAACATATTAGTACAGTATCAGTATGTTGTGTCAATTACTAATATATGAAGGCAGAATAAATATTCTATATTAAATTAAATACATTTCATTACCTTTATAACAATTTTTCTTTATTCTACAAGGCAACGCATTTATTGGTGTATGCAGAAGCCTTTGCTTTCATATTTTGATGCATGATTTAACACACGTGCTGAAAGAAAATTGCAGTTCACAGAAAGCGCCCCCCCCCTTCTTAAAGCTTGAGCGCGTTTGATGTGGAAGGGACTGGAGTAGGGTGAAGAAGTCCTTCAGATAGGCCACAGATGGACAGGACTTTGGATTAAAGACAAAGTTGCTTCGGCATGAGCTCACAAACACACATGCTGGTATCCCAGAAATGCTCTTCTGCTTAAGTTTCTCTTAATTCACTCCTTTTTTTATTCAGTTTTTTAAAGCGCACTGTAATTACATGTCCAAGCACACAAAGCAGTCTTGCAGATAGTCAAGAGTTCATTCTGCACAAGACTTATTTCCTTTTTTCAGGCACACACATACATCCACACGCACACACACACACACACACACACAAAAAAACAGCCGTCAAAAGGGCTTAGACAGGAAATGGCTCTACGCGTGCTCCATTTTGTTCTGGCAAAACAAAATGAAAGTCATGGTGGCATTTCGCAAAATCCCAATCTCATCAAATACAACCAACGGCCGCACCCCCCACCTCCCCACCCACCGCTCCCAAAGTCTCTGCCAACCAGCACTGGCTTCAGATCCACGGCTCCTTGCAGTGTTTAAAAGCATTGTATTCACACACACACACTCACACATAAGCATCAACACATGAAAACATTATTGCGAATTAAGTGTGCTTCTTAAATATTTTTACATCTGTAGAATATAAAAAAAAAAAAACATAATAGAACCACATGCAAGAAAAGAAATCCAATGGTAAAAAAATGCAAACAATCCTGCCTGCTTTTCATTATTATTATAATGGTTTTTTTTTTTACAAAGCCTGACAAAACACAGATGCTTTTGAAAAGAATTTGCAGGTTGGCATTTTAAGAACAGCTGTTCAGAGTTACCACAAGTCACGGCGTTCTACTTGTCACCGTTGACGTTGGGTACTGATGCTGTTCGAAAAGCATGCACCTCTGTCTCCTGCTTGACACAGAGCTGTCAATCACACAGCCAAGTAACAGCAGTGTTCTGTATGAAATTATAAAAAAAAAAAAAAAAAAAAAAAGATGCTATGAGTGGCCGCTCCACGCGTGGTGGCTCTGAAGTGGAATATACAGAATGCCGTGTCCGATTTCTGGGTCCTAATATCCCTAGTTTTCTCAAGAGGAGGAATGTCTCACAAAAGGCACCGCTCCCTCTGGTCACACAGACGTCGTCAGGCGGCTTGTTGCTGGTCGGGCCGAACGGTCAGTCAATTTGAAGAGAGAGGAGGTCTTCGAACCCACTGTCATGTTCTCCTGCTTGGAAAAGCTCCCACACAAAGGCATGCCCTGACTTCATACCTGGCAACAGACCCCTCGGCCAGGCTTCAGAAAGTCACATTAAAGGAATGTTTAGAGACTCTGCTCATTCAAAAGTACAGCAGTCCAACAGGAGACGTAAAAAAATAACACTGTCCAAACTTACAAGAAGTGGCCTCTCTGGAGGCCATTTGTATCAGGGTGAGATACAGCCACTGCCACAAATGAAGCGTTAACTTGGAGGAGAAAACATGTGTTTTTTTTTTTTTAAAGACAAAAACGTAGACAACTCAGGGCATCAGAAAACACCAGAGGAGAATCAAGTGCTTGCTCTAGGCGGGTGTAGCTGCACTTGCCGTTGGTCAGGGTGGTGCTCTTCCAAGAAGTCGGGAAGCAAGCTGACAGAAATTATTTTCGAGATGAGAGTTTCTTTGGATTAGCCATTGTGTTTGTCATGGCAACAGAATGGTGATAGATGTGGCGGGCTGGGATGGGCAGGGGGCGTGGCTAAAGGGATTAGGTCAAAGTGATGTAAGCGGACGCCTTCTCTTTCAGCTGCCGCAAACACAAATGGCAACTCCAGCTCCCTGCAAACAAAGTTGACAATCAAACCTTAAGCTCTTAATATCATTTGTTTACAGTCATTGTTAAATTTATGTCCAAATATGCAGTAAAGAGGCAATGATACAGAATTCAATATCTGATTTTATATGATTTTATATGGGCATGCACCTCAGGTTGTCAATACACATCAGCTAACTGTTTATATTTGTGAATAGCTTAAAAAAAAGCTGGTGTGACTATTAAACAAATAATTAAGTAATGAAAAAAAAATGTCTGAACTGTGTAAATGTTTCTTAAGGTTTTTCACACATTGACAATATAAAGAAGCACCACTAGATGGAGCTGCCACAGGAGTTGCCATCTGACTAGGATAGATTGATAGGTGAAGTGACTGTGCATGACTGTGTGAACAAATCACACTGTATCTGATCTTTTCTAGACCAACTTAGCCCACTGGTGGCCTAGAGGAGTAAGGAACCAATTTAACTAAGTTAGACTGGTTAAATGCAGAGGACACATCTCGTTGTGTGCACCATGTGCTGTGAATCACAATGACAGCAACAATCACTTTCACTTCCAATAGGTCGTCCTGAATTCACTTTTATGTCACTTATGTCAAGTAGTGGGACGCAATTTGTACTGGTGCACACATGGTCACTTCAGAAAAGGAGCAGTTCATAATGGAATCGGATAATAGCCACATTTGAACAAATAATGTCCAACAAAAAATCTGATAAAACCAAGCTGAGCAGTTTGACTTGTAGTGTGTATGTAGCCTAAGGTCTATAGATTTTAAATTGCTCTTGTGGTCTGAAAAAGAAACTCCAGACTCAATTGAACAGAAGGCAAACTGAATAAATCACAAAACCAGTAAAATGTTAACAAATCAAAGCCTGAAGGACAAAACCAAATGTTTTCTGATGCCTGATTTTTACAGAAATTATTGTATATATGTGTATATGATCAATGAATCTACAATTAAACAGAACAGAAGAGCCTGGTGTTTGCTCCAGATTTGAGTTTTCACTTACTAAACAGTGTAAACAGCTTGATAGCTGAAGTGACTGTGCATGACTGTGTGAACAAATCACACTGTATCTGATCTTTTCTAAGGAACCAATTTAACTAAGTTTGATTGGTTAAATGCAGAGGACACATCTCGTTGTGTGCACCATGTGCTGTGAATCACAATGACAGCAACAATCACTTTCACTTTCAATAGGTCGTCCTAAATTCACTTTTATGTCACTTATGTGAAGTAGTGGGACGCAATTTGTACTGGTGCACACATGGTCACTTCAGAAAAGGAGCAGTTCATAATGGAATCGGCCGCTTGATTGCTATATGAATGTACCTACCCTCAGGTGGCTCTGTCATAGGTGGGCTCAGACAGTACATATGGTACCCTCTGTCACAATCATCGCAAAATAGAAGCTGATCCTAGAGAAAAGCACACACACATATACACACAAACACACACGCAGACATACAACACACAGGCACACATAACCACACACAGAAAGAGACAGATGCAAACAGAGAATCCAATAAGTCTCTTAGGCTTCCTACAAAGCATTTGTTGAGAACAAGAACGTAAGGTACAGTACAGGCCAAACGTTTGGACACACCTTCCCATTCAATGTGTTTTCTTTATTTTCATGACCATTTACATTGGTAGATTCTCACTGAAGGCATCAAAACTATGACATGTGGAGATATGTGTAGTTCAAGATAGCCACCCTTTGCTCTGATTACTGCTTTGCACACTCTTGGCATTCTCTCGATGAGCTTCAAGAGATCGTCACCTGAAATGGTTCTCCAACAGTCTTGAAGGAGTTCCCAGAGGTGTTTAGCACTTGTTGGCCCCTTTGCCTTCACTCTGCGGTCCAGCTCACCCCAAACCATCTCGACTGGGTTCAGGTCCGGTGACTGTGGAGACCAGGTCTCCACTTTTTGTTAAGTACATAACTCCACATGTGTTCGTTCACAATTTTGATGCCTTCAGTGAGAATCTACCAATGTAAATGGTCATGAAAATAAAGAAAACACATTGAATGAGATGGTGTGTCCAAACTTATGGCCGGTACTGTATAGGTAGTGTAGGCAAGTTTGGGTTTGTCCGGCAGAGCCATATGAAGGTGTAAAGTGGCAGAGGTGGCACAGCTGCTCACATCATTCTCAGAGGTGCCACACAGGCTGCAGGACTTGCACTCGATGCACTGCCAGCGGTAGGTCCTCACCGCCGCCGTCATGTTGACTGTGAACTGCAGACAGGAGGGGTGGCCTGTGGGGAGAGAAGGAACTGTCTCACATTCATCACTGTCCCACCACCCTCCCTCGCCCAGCGCCACCCTTCCAACAACATCCGTCCACGTCCGCGGATCGCCACGCAACCCCGCAGTCTGCTTGCAATAGCTAGTGAGCTTGAGTAACAGCGCAGGTCTAGTATAACAGCGTTCCGGCCATGATGGTGCAACGTGATACTCAATGCAAATCATTAAAAATTGAGCATGCAGTGTGTCAGTGAGCGTGCAGCACGTTAGTACCTGATCGTCCACAGTCTGCGCAGGAGATGAGGTCTTCTGGGCAGCCAGTCTTCTTGGAGCCTCCAAGGCAGAAGTCACAATAGCCATTAGGAATGACTGAACCGTCTGCTGCTTTCTTGGCTGGAAAGATAAAGTGGCAATTATAAATAATGCATTACAAGAACGAAGAGTGTGTTCTAAACAGCGATATCAGGGTAGAGGGCCTTTAAAATACAACAAGAACCAGAAGAAATATGATTACCGATAAAAATTATTTCTATACTTTGCAGACCCAATTTATGGTTGTAGTAGCCTAGTGGGTAGTAGCCTAGTGGGTAAGACACTCGCCTGTGAACCAGGAGACCCAGGTTCAAATCCCACTTACTACCATTGTGTCCCTGAGCAAGACACTTAACCTTACGTTGCTCCAGGGAGACTGTCCCTGTTTCTACTGATTGTAAATGTAAATGTCCATATTGTTGATATATTTTCATTTGATCTTTAGCTTCTTCGTGACCACCATTATCATCATCACATAACAGCTTGACTTTATTCTCCATTCTACAGACAGAAAGGCAGACAGACAGACAGAGTCTGGAAATGTGAGAACAGTTCCCACTGCTGGGCTTCCCCTCCATCTGTTTTCGCTTGTTTTTTTTTTCTTTCTGGTGAAGCAAGCAGGCCTGACGCAAAGCCTGGGACTTTCCAGCATATGCTCTGCCAGCGAAGCGCTGCTGAGGGAGGGGGACAGCCAGCTCTCCGCTGGGAGGCCTGGGGGTCTGGTAAATATTGTTACAGGAACAGAGGGAGGGCAGCGGCAGACCTGCTGCGCACGGAGAGACAGGTGCGCCGCAGGAGGCCATTTTGTAATGTCATTAACAAAAGGGAGCAAAGCCGGTCCGCCTGCGCACTCTCTTTAAATAGATACCTGCAGGCAGCGAGCGCTGCATGTTTGTGATAGAGTGCCTGGCCAGCACTAGAGAGACCATGCAAAAGAACACCATGAGGTGACTACAAACACGCACACACACACACACACACACACTCAAACAAATGCAAACAAACCTGTAACACACGGCGGATATTTAAACTGCAATGAAACGCGAAGGCAGGACAGACGCCGCACGGCCTCGCTGAAACACACGCGCGGTTGCAGCAGCGCTGTTGGGCCGAGTCGGTAATCACGGCTGTCTGTAGGGTGATGTGGAGAGCTCGGGCCTCTCCAGCGAGGTCATTAATCCAGAACCCTCTGTAGTGCGTGTCTGCAGCGCGGGGAGGGGGGGGGGGGTACAAGGGGGTGCACTCCTCAATAATCCCCAGAGAAATAAGACGAAATTAAATTAAACCCCCTCTCCGGCAGAGGAGCCGCGAGAGAGAGGCAGCCATGCACCATATATTCTGCGCTGTGCAATTAGTGCAGGAGAAAGTAGGGAGGAAATGGTGCAGTATACAAAAAAAAAGGCGGGGGGGGGGGGGGGGGGCAGAACGTCGCACTGCACCTGCTCTTCTCCTCGACGCTGTATCAGCGGTGTACTTTATCAGACCCCGATACACCTTTATTTACAACGTCTGTCTCGTGCGTGCATGCCAGGGCTTAATGTGCTAACAAATGAAAAATCCCTCAGAGCTCCAGCCGCTGCGGTGTGCGGAGGGAGCGCTGTCCACGGTCCTGGCTCGCAGGCTGGAATGCCGTTGCAGTCAGATCACACTTAATTCTTCCAGAAGTGCATTTTCAAAACGCGACTGTACCTATAAATCGTGGGCCACTGTAAATTAAACACCGTTTACAACAACAAGTGAACCTAGCGTGTAGTAATGCAACTGTTTTTGTGATTGCGGTGCACGATTGTGTCATGATCTCAGCATGAATGGTCTTTTCTGTACCAATACATATGCTAATGTGCCTACAGAGGAGTAAATGCTTTGTTGTATACTGTAAAAAAGCACATACAATCGCAGTATAGCACAGATTTTAGAACGGCAGTGTGCATTAGGGACAAACACTTTCATTTTCTATCGCAAATAATCCAGAATTCTTCAAAGGCCCTGGACGTCTTGCATTTAATGACTGATCCCCTGTACTTCTCAGGACGAGGAAAAGGGGGAAAAGGCAGCCTGGTGTTGCAGGAAATCTGTTCTTTTGTTCGTTCGTCGAAGGCTGCGGGAGATTTCCTGACAGAAGAGGACATGCATTTGTAAACACCGTGAATGCTATACACAATGAGATGAGACGGAAATGGGACAAAGAATTTAATATGTCTGTGTGTCTGTCTGTGTGGATGCGAGAAAGTGAGAAAAACCTGGGCGCAAGATGCTTGGTCTGTATGTAGCTCACATAAAGCTCACAATACCAAATAAAAAAAAATGCCCAAAAGCTCAGTCTCCAGTTGATTATAATTGATATAATTGAAGCAATTCAATGATTAATTCAGTCGTACCAGAAATATAATAACCCAGACCCTGTGGCACACCATGGGGAAAAATGGAAAGCCAGTAAAAAGATTTAAGAAAGGTGTCCATTCTAAAGGTCCCACACTCAGAACTGGACTGTGTCTACAATAAAGACAGGAATGGCAACTGCATGCATTGCATGACTATTGATGCTGTTTTTAGGATTTTTGTGTCAGTTATTGTGCCATTAAAATAAATGGAGAGAGAGAGAGATTCCCCGCTTAGATGGATGAGAAGCTGTTGGATGACAGACAGGTAGACAGACGGACTGGCAGAGGGGCCTTGAGGTCATGCTGGTGGGGTGATAATACTCCTAAACCAGACCCCTCCCACCCATCCCTCTCACACACACACACAGGCACCGCCTGTCCAATTACAACAAGAACACTGGCAGAGCAGCATACTTCACAGCTTTCAAGTGTGTCTGTAACCCCACAGGGAATTAACAGGGGAGAGAGAGAAAGGGAGAGAGAGAGAGAGAGAGACAGAGAGAGAGGGTAGTAAAAGAATAAAACAAAGAGAGATAGGGAGAGGAATACTCAAATACCTTCCCTCCAATCTCGTTTCCCCCTCTCTGTCTTTTCCCTCTCTCAGTATTCATGTATTCCCCCGCCTCCCCCCAGCGCTCAGCTCACGAAGCCCCACGATTCTATTCTGGTACGGTCCCGTGCCTTGGAAGCATTCGCCACAGGGGCGGTCGATAAAGTGGCCGTGGCCTTATTGAATTAGCACTTCCGTGGGAATTACCCACAAGCACCTGTTGCCAGGCCGCTCTCTCGCTGTGGTTTGGGACGTGGTGGTGCGAGGGAGAGCGCTGACCACACCGATGCCGAGACAGGTCTGTGCTGCCCGGGAGAGGGAAGCGGGAGAAGAACAACCGGGAAGGGAAAATGTGTGGAAAGCAGATGAGCAGAGGAGGAGGACGGTGAGAAAAAGCCCAGGAGTGTGTCAGAGCAGCAGAGTGTGAAACACTCCGCACTTCTGTCACCAGGCTGGCTAATGAGAAGATCCGGTCTGACACACTCGTGCATTCATATGCACACACACACACACACATATGCACACATACAGTCAGGCAAGCTACAAACTCAATTTGTGAACAGAATGGCACACACACACACACAAAATCACACAAAAAATAGCATGTGCATGCAGAACACAGACATATCATTTAATCTTAAGACAAAATATCATTTGCAACAGGCTCATTACTGTACACATATTGCACACAATCAAACCCCAAAATATAGTACTAACACACACACCAACTCATTTGCACACATACATATTCAACCTTATTATCCACACATATACTGGCTGACACCTCTGCATGAGCACAGTCACACCTAACACACACAAGATTTATGGGTAGCACAGCTCTTCGTAATAACCTCTGCAACATTCTGCACCTCAACCCTCAACTCGGTGACAAATGTGGGGGGTTCTCTCCCTCCCCACCATCCTGTCTGAATACACTTTAATAACACACACCACAGAGCTCATCAGGCTGTGGGTTTCTGCACACATGCACGCACGCACACACACACACACACACACACACACACACACACTGCAACCAATACACCTCCAGAAAAATGCACCATTTTACTATAAACGTTCTAACATACAGAGTTTTAGAAAATTGCATATATACCCTATATTGCTACATTTAACTACGAAAAAGTGAGGTGTATTTGTGTATCTAATTGTTCTAATTTAGCATAAATCGTACTTCATCTGACTGGAATGTCACTCTTCAGTATTATCTAAGACAATGTATTAGCTCAAAAGCTATGAGTATTATCACAGGCAAAAATATAAATATATAGATATAAATATATGGATTTTTAGACAGACAAAGATTATTTAGGGATCATGTTGCCCTGTCAGTAGTTCCTGTCAAGCATTATAACAAAGAGTCAGACCCCCTAGAGAAGTCACACAAGGACACACACACACCTCCAAAATATATTTACTGACCTGCTCACACGCAGACACATCTGCGCACAAAAACACAGACACCAGCATAAACTGAAAAACAACCGGTCTTCGAATAAATTCCGTCTCAC